>NC_064417.1:0-112500 GCF_023375975.1 Astyanax mexicanus
ACCCTAACCCTAACCCTAACCCTAACCCTAACCCTAACCCTAACCCTAACCCTAACCCTAACCCTAACCCTAACCCTAACCCTAACCCTAGACCCTAACCCTAACCCTAACCCTAACCCTAACCCTAACCCTAACCCTAACCCTAACCCTAACCCTAACCCTAACCCTAACCCTAACCCTAACCCTAACCCTAACCCTAACCCTAACCCTAACCCTAACCCTAACCCTAACCCTAACCCTAACCCTAACCCTAACCCTAACCCTAACCCTAACCCTAACCCTAACCCTAACCCTAACCCTAACCCTAACCCTAACCCTAACCCTAACCCTAACCCTAACCCTAACCCTAACCCTAACCCTAACCCTAACCCTAACCCTAACCCTAACCCTAACCCTAACCCTAACCCTAACCCTAACCCTAACCCTAACCCTAACCCTAACCCTAACCCTAACCCTAACCCTAACCCTAACCCTAACCCTAACCCTAACCCTAACCCTAACCCTAACCCTAACCCTAACCCTAACCCTAACCCTAACCCTAACCCTAACCCTAACCCTAACCCTAACCCTAACCCTAACCCTAACCCTAACCCTAACCCTAACCCTAACCCTAACCCTAACCCTAACCCTAACCCTAACCCTAACCCTAACCCTAACCCTAACCCTAACCCTAACCCTAACCCTAACCCTAACCCTAACCCTAACCCTAACCCTAACCCTAACCCTAACCCTAACCCTAACCCTAACCCTAACCCTAACCCTAACCCTAACCCTAACCCTAACCCTAACCCTAACCCTAACCCTAACCCTAACCCTAACCCTAACCCTAACCCTAACCCTAACCCTAACCCTAACCCTAACCCTAACCCTAACCCTAACCCTAACCCTAACCCTAACCCTAACCCTAACCCTAACCCTAACCCTAACCCTAACCCTAACCCTAACCCTAACCCTAACCCTAACCCTAACCCTAACCCTAACCCTAACCCTAACCCTAACCCTAACCCTAACCCTAACCCTAACCCTAACCCTAACCCTAACCCTAACCCTAACCCTAACCCTAACCCTAACCCTAACCCTAACCCTAACCCTAACCCTAACCCTAACCCTAACCCTAACCCTAACCCTAACCCTAACCCTAACCCTAACCCTAACCCTAACCCTAACCCTAACCCTAACCCTAACCCTAACCCTAACCCTAACCCTAACCCTAACCCTAACCCTAACCCTAACCCTAACCCTAACCCTAACCCTAACCCTAACCCTAACCCTAACCCTAACCCTAACCCTAACCCTAACCCTAACCCTAACCCTAACCCTAACCCTAACCCTAACCCTAACCCTAACCCTAACCCTAACCCTAACCCTAACCCTAACCCTAACCCTAACCCTAACCCTAACCCTAACCCTAACCCTAACCCTAACCCTAACCCTAACCCTAACCCTAACCCTAACCCTAACCCTAACCCTAACCCTAACCCTAACCCTAACCCTAACCCTAACCCTAACCCTAACCCTAACCCTAACCCTAACCCTAACCCTAACCCTAACCCTAACCCTAACCCTAACCCTAACCCTAACCCTAACCCTAACCCTAACCCTAACCCTAACCCTAACCCTAACCCTAACCCTAACCCTAACCCTAACCCTAACCCTAACCCTAACCCTAACCCTAACCCTAACCCTAACCCTAACCCTAACCCTAACCCTAACCCTAACCCTAACCCTAACCCTAACCCTAACCCTAACCCTAACCCTAACCCTAACCCTAACCCTAACCCTAACCCTAACCCTAACCCTAACCCTAACCCTAACCCTAACCCTAACCCTAACCCTAACCCTAACCCTAACCCTAACCCTAACCCTAACCCTAACCCTAACCCTAACCCTAACCCTAACCCTAACCCTAACCCTAACCCTAACCCTAACCCTAACCCTAACCCTAACCCTAACCCTAACCCTAACCCTAACCCTAACCCTAACCCTAACCCTAACCCTAACCCTAACCCTAACCCTAACCCTAACCCTAACCCTAACCCTAACCCTAACCCTAACCCTAACCCTAACCCTAACCCTAACCCTAACCCTAACCCTAACCCTAACCCTAACCCTAACCCTAACCCTAACCCTAACCCTAACCCTAACCCTAACCCTAACCCTAACCCTAACCCTAACCCTAACCCTAACCCTAACCCTAACCCTAACCCTAACCCTAACCCTAACCCTAACCCTAACCCTAACCCTAACCCTAACCCTAACCCTAACCCTAACCCTAACCCTAACCCTAACCCTAACCCTAACCCTAACCCTAACCCTAACCCTAACCCTAACCCTAACCCTAACCCTAACCCTAACCCTAACCCTAACCCTAACCCTAACCCTAACCCTAACCCTAACCCTAACCCTAACCCTAACCCTAACCCTAACCCTAACCCTAACCCTAACCCTAACCCTAACCCTAACCCTAACCCTAACCCTAACCCTAACCCTAACCCTAACCCTAACCCTAACCCTAACCCTAACCCTAACCCTAACCCTAACCCTAACCCTAACCCTAACCCTAACCCTAACCCTAACCCTAACCCTAACCCTAACCCTAACCCTAACCCTAACCCTAACCCTAACCCTAACCCTAACCCTAACCCTAACCCTAACCCTAACCCTAACCCTAACCCTAACCCTAACCCTAACCCTAACCCTAACCCTAACCCTAACCCTAACCCTAACCCTAACCCTAACCCTAACCCTAACCCTAACCCTAACCCTAACCCTAACCCTAACCCTAACCCTAACCCTAACCCTAACCCTAACCCTAACCCTAACCCTAACCCTAACCCTAACCCTAACCCTAACCCTAACCCTAACCCTAACCCTAACCCTAACCCTAACCCTAACCCTAACCCTAACCCTAACCCTAACCCTAACCCTAACCCTAACCCTAACCCTAACCCTAACCCTAACCCTAACCCTAACCCTAACCCTAACCCTAACCCTAACCCTAACCCTAACCCTAACCCTAACCCTAACCCTAACCCTAACCCTAACCCTAACCCTAACCCTAACCCTAACCCTAACCCTAACCCTAACCCTAACCCTAACCCTAACCCTAACCCTAACCCTAACCCTAACCCTAACCCTAACCCTAACCCTAACCCTAACCCTAACCCTAACCCTAACCCTAACCCTAACCCTAACCCTAACCCTAACCCTAACCCTAACCCTAACCCTAACCCTAACCCTAACCCTAACCCTAACCCTAACCCTAACCCTAACCCTAACCCTAACCCTAACCCTAACCCTAACCCTAACCCTAACCCTAACCCTAACCCTAACCCTAACCCTAACCCTAACCCTAACCCTAACCCTAACCCTAACCCTAACCCTAACCCTAACCCTAACCCTAACCCTAACCCTAACCCTAACCCTAACCCTAACCCTAACCCTAACCCTAACCCTAACCCTAACCCTAACCCTAACCCTAACCCTAACCCTAACCCTAACCCTAACCCTAACCCTAACCCTAACCCTAACCCTAACCCTAACCCTAACCCTAACCCTAACCCTAACCCTAACCCTAACCCTAACCCTAACCCTAACCCTAACCCTAACCCTAACCCTAACCCTAACCCTAACCCTAACCCTAACCCTAACCCTAACCCTAACCCTAACCCTAACCCTAACCCTAACCCTAACCCTAACCCTAACCCTAACCCTAACCCTAACCCTAACCCTAACCCTAACCCTAACCCTAACCCTAACCCTAACCCTAACCCTAACCCTAACCCTAACCCTAACCCTAACCCTAACCCTAACCCTAACCCTAACCCTAACCCTAACCCTAACCCTAACCCTAACCCTAACCCTAACCCTAACCCTAACCCTAACCCTAACCCTAACCCTAACCCTAACCCTAACCCTAACCCTAACCCTAACCCTAACCCTAACCCTAACCCTAACCCTAACCCTAACCCTAACCCTAACCCTAACCCTAACCCTAACCCTAACCCTAACCCTAACCCTAACCCTAACCCTAACCCTAACCCTAACCCTAACCCTAACCCTAACCCTAACCCTAACCCTAACCCTAACCCTAACCCTAACCCTAACCCTAACCCTAACCCTAACCCTAACCCTAACCCTAACCCTAACCCTAACCCTAACCCTAACCCTAACCCTAACCCTAACCCTAACCCTAACCCTAACCCTAACCCTAACCCTAACCCTAACCCTAACCCTAACCCTAACCCTAACCCTAACCCTAACCCTAACCCTAACCCTAACCCTAACCCTAACCCTAACCCTAACCCTAACCCTAACCCTAACCCTAACCCTAACCCTAACCCTAACCCTAACCCTAACCCTAACCCTAACCCTAACCCTAACCCTAACCCTAACCCTAACCCTAACCCTAACCCTAACCCTAACCCTAACCCTAACCCTAACCCTAACCCTAACCCTAACCCTAACCCTAACCCTAACCCTAACCCTAACCCTAACCCTAACCCTAACCCTAACCCTAACCCTAACCCTAACCCTAACCCTAACCCTAACCCTAACCCTAACCCTAACCCTAACCCTAACCCTAACCCTAACCCTAACCCTAACCCTAACCCTAACCCTAACCCTAACCCTAACCCTAACCCTAACCCTAACCCTAACCCTAACCCTAACCCTAACCCTAACCCTAACCCTAACCCTAACCCTAACCCTAACCCTAACCCTAACCCTAACCCTAACCCTAACCCTAACCCTAACCCTAACCCTAACCCTAACCCTAACCCTAACCCTAACCCTAACCCTAACCCTAACCCTAACCCTAACCCTAACCCTAACCCTAACCCTAACCCTAACCCTAACCCTAACCCTAACCCTAACCCTAACCCTAACCCTAACCCTAACCCTAACCCTAACCCTAACCCTAACCCTAACCCTAACCCTAACCCTAACCCTAACCCTAACCCTAACCCTAACCCTAACCCTAACCCTAACCCTAACCCTAACCCTAACCCTAACCCTAACCCTAACCCTAACCCTAACCCTAACCCTAACCCTAACCCTAACCCTAACCCTAACCCTAACCCTAACCCTAACCCTAACCCTAACCCTAACCCTAACCCTAACCCTAACCCTAACCCTAACCCTAACCCTAACCCTAACCCTAACCCTAACCCTAACCCTAACCCTAACCCTAACCCTAACCCTAACCCTAACCCTAACCCTAACCCTAACCCTAACCCTAACCCTAACCCTAACCCTAACCCTAACCCTAACCCTAACCCTAACCCTAACCCTAACCCTAACCCTAACCCTAACCCTAACCCTAACCCTAACCCTAACCCTAACCCTAACCCTAACCCTAACCCTAACCCTAACCCTAACCCTAACCCTAACCCTAACCCTAACCCTAACCCTAACCCTAACCCTAACCCTAACCCTAACCCTAACCCTAACCCTAACCCTAACCCTAACCCTAACCCTAACCCTAACCCTAACCCTAACCCTAACCCTAACCCTAACCCTAACCCTAACCCTAACCCTAACCCTAACCCTAACCCTAACCCTAACCCTAACCCTAACCCTAACCCTAACCCTAACCCTAACCCTAACCCTAACCCTAACCCTAACCCTAACCCTAACCCTAACCCTAACCCTAACCCTAACCCTAACCCTAACCCTAACCCTAACCCTAACCCTAACCCTAACCCTAACCCTAACCCTAACCCTAACCCTAACCCTAACCCTAACCCTAACCCTAACCCTAACCCTAACCCTAACCCTAACCCTAACCCTAACCCTAACCCTAACCCTAACCCTAACCCTAACCCTAACCCTAACCCTAACCCTAACCCTAACCCTAACCCTAACCCTAACCCTAACCCTAACCCTAACCCTAACCCTAACCCTAACCCTAACCCTAACCCTAACCCTAACCCTAACCCTAACCCTAACCCTAACCCTAACCCTAACCCTAACCCTAACCCTAACCCTAACCCTAACCCTAACCCTAACCCTAACCCTAACCCTAACCCTAACCCTAACCCTAACCCTAACCCTAACCCTAACCCTAACCCTAACCCTAACCCTAACCCTAACCCTAACCCTAACCCTAACCCTAACCCTAACCCTAACCCTAACCCTAACCCTAACCCTAACCCTAACCCTAACCCTAACCCTAACCCTAACCCTAACCCTAACCCTAACCCTAACCCTAACCCTAACCCTAACCCTAACCCTAACCCTAACCCTAACCCTAACCCTAACCCTAACCCTAACCCTAACCCTAACCCTAACCCTAACCCTAACCCTAACCCTAACCCTAACCCTAACCCTAACCCTAACCCTAACCCTAACCCTAACCCTAACCCTAACCCTAACCCTAACCCTAACCCTAACCCTAACCCTAACCCTAACCCTAACCCTAACCCTAACCCTAACCCTAACCCTAACCCTAACCCTAACCCTAACCCTAACCCTAACCCTAACCCTAACCCTAACCCTAACCCTAACCCTAACCCTAACCCTAACCCTAACCCTAACCCTAACCCTAACCCTAACCCTAACCCTAACCCTAACCCTAACCCTAACCCTAACCCTAACCCTAACCCTAACCCTAACCCTAACCCTAACCCTAACCCTAACCCTAACCCTAACCCTAACCCTAACCCTAACCCTAACCCTAACCCTAACCCTAACCCTAACCCTAACCCTAACCCTAACCCTAACCCTAACCCTAACCCTAACCCTAACCCTAACCCTAACCCTAACCCTAACCCTAACCCTAACCCTAACCCTAACCCTAACCCTAACCCTAACCCTAACCCTAACCCTAACCCTAACCCTAACCCTAACCCTAACCCTAACCCTAACCCTAACCCTAACCCTAACCCTAACCCTAACCCTAACCCTAACCCTAACCCTAACCCTAACCCTAACCCTAACCCTAACCCTAACCCTAACCCTAACCCTAACCCTAACCCTAACCCTAACCCTAACCCTAACCCTAACCCTAACCCTAACCCTAACCCTAACCCTAACCCTAACCCTAACCCTAACCCTAACCCTAACCCTAACCCTAACCCTAACCCTAACCCTAACCCTAACCCTAACCCTAACCCTAACCCTAACCCTAACCCTAACCCTAACCCTAACCCTAACCCTAACCCTAACCCTAACCCTAACCCTAACCCTAACCCTAACCCTAACCCTAACCCTAACCCTAACCCTAACCCTAACCCTAACCCTAACCCTAACCCTAACCCTAACCCTAACCCTAACCCTAACCCTAACCCTAACCCTAACCCTAACCCTAACCCTAACCCTAACCCTAACCCTAACCCTAACCCTAACCCTAACCCTAACCCTAACCCTAACCCTAACCCTAACCCTAACCCTAACCCTAACCCTAACCCTAACCCTAACCCTAACCCTAACCCTAACCCTAACCCTAACCCTAACCCTAACCCTAACCCTAACCCTAACCCTAACCCTAACCCTAACCCTAACCCTAACCCTAACCCTAACCCTAACCCTAACCCTAACCCTAACCCTAACCCTAACCCTAACCCTAACCCTAACCCTAACCCTAACCCTAACCCTAACCCTAACCCTAACCCTAACCCTAACCCTAACCCTAACCCTAACCCTAACCCTAACCCTAACCCTAACCCTAACCCTAACCCTAACCCTAACCCTAACCCTAACCCTAACCCTAACCCTAACCCTAACCCTAACCCTAACCCTAACCCTAACCCTAACCCTAACCCTAACCCTAACCCTAACCCTAACCCTAACCCTAACCCTAACCCTAACCCTAACCCTAACCCTAACCCTAACCCTAACCCTAACCCTAACCCTAACCCTAACCCTAACCCTAACCCTAACCCTAACCCTAACCCTAACCCTAACCCTAACCCTAACCCTAACCCTAACCCTAACCCTAACCCTAACCCTAACCCTAACCCTAACCCTAACCCTAACCCTAACCCTAACCCTAACCCTAACCCTAACCCTAACCCTAACCCTAACCCTAACCCTAACCCTAACCCTAACCCTAACCCTAACCCTAACCCTAACCCTAACCCTAACCCTAACCCTAACCCTAACCCTAACCCTAACCCTAACCCTAACCCTAACCCTAACCCTAACCCTAACCCTAACCCTAACCCTAACCCTAACCCTAACCCTAACCCTAACCCTAACCCTAACCCTAACCCTAACCCTAACCCTAACCCTAACCCTAACCCTAACCCTAACCCTAACCCTAACCCTAACCCTAACCCTAACCCTAACCCTAACCCTAACCCTAACCCTAACCCTAACCCTAACCCTAACCCTAACCCTAACCCTAACCCTAACCCTAACCCTAACCCTAACCCTAACCCTAACCCTAACCCTAACCCTAACCCTAACCCTAACCCTAACCCTAACCCTAACCCTAACCCTAACCCTAACCCTAACCCTAACCCTAACCCTAACCCTAACCCTAACCCTAACCCTAACCCTAACCCTAACCCTAACCCTAACCCTAACCCTAACCCTAACCCTAACCCTAACCCTAACCCTAACCCTAACCCTAACCCTAACCCTAACCCTAACCCTAACCCTAACCCTAACCCTAACCCTAACCCTAACCCTAACCCTAACCCTAACCCTAACCCTAACCCTAACCCTAACCCTAACCCTAACCCTAACCCTAACCCTAACCCTAACCCTAACCCTAACCCTAACCCTAACCCTAACCCTAACCCTAACCCTAACCCTAACCCTAACCCTAACCCTAACCCTAACCCTAACCCTAACCCTAACCCTAACCCTAACCCTAACCCTAACCCTAACCCTAACCCTAACCCTAACCCTAACCCTAACCCTAACCCTAACCCTAACCCTAACCCTAACCCTAACCCTAACCCTAACCCTAACCCTAACCCTAACCCTAACCCTAACCCTAACCCTAACCCTAACCCTAACCCTAACCCTAACCCTAACCCTAACCCTAACCCTAACCCTAACCCTAACCCTAACCCTAACCCTAACCCTAACCCTAACCCTAACCCTAACCCTAACCCTAACCCTAACCCTAACCCTAACCCTAACCCTAACCCTAACCCTAACCCTAACCCTAACCCTAACCCTAACCCTAACCCTAACCCTAACCCTAACCCTAACCCTAACCCTAACCCTAACCCTAACCCTAACCCTAACCCTAACCCTAACCCTAACCCTAACCCTAACCCTAACCCTAACCCTAACCCTAACCCTAACCCTAACCCTAACCCTAACCCTAACCCTAACCCTAACCCTAACCCTAACCCTAACCCTAACCCTAACCCTAACCCTAACCCTAACCCTAACCCTAACCCTAACCCTAACCCTAACCCTAACCCTAACCCTAACCCTAACCCTAACCCTAACCCTAACCCTAACCCTAACCCTAACCCTAACCCTAACCCTAACCCTAACCCTAACCCTAACCCTAACCCTAACCCTAACCCTAACCCTAACCCTAACCCTAACCCTAACCCTAACCCTAACCCTAACCCTAACCCTAACCCTAACCCTAACCCTAACCCTAACCCTAACCCTAACCCTAACCCTAACCCTAACCCTAACCCTAACCCTAACCCTAACCCTAACCCTAACCCTAACCCTAACCCTAACCCTAACCCTAACCCTAACCCTAACCCTAACCCTAACCCTAACCCTAACCCTAACCCTAACCCTAACCCTAACCCTAACCCTAACCCTAACCCTAACCCTAACCCTAACCCTAACCCTAACCCTAACCCTAACCCTAACCCTAACCCTAACCCTAACCCTAACCCTAACCCTAACCCTAACCCTAACCCTAACCCTAACCCTAACCCTAACCCTAACCCTAACCCTAACCCTAACCCTAACCCTAACCCTAACCCTAACCCTAACCCTAACCCTAACCCTAACCCTAACCCTAACCCTAACCCTAACCCTAACCCTAACCCTAACCCTAACCCTAACCCTAACCCTAACCCTAACCCTAACCCTAACCCTAACCCTAACCCTAACCCTAACCCTAACCCTAACCCTAACCCTAACCCTAACCCTAACCCTAACCCTAACCCTAACCCTAACCCTAACCCTAACCCTAACCCTAACCCTAACCCTAACCCTAACCCTAACCCTAACCCTAACCCTAACCCTAACCCTAACCCTAACCCTAACCCTAACCCTAACCCTAACCCTAACCCTAACCCTAACCCTAACCCTAACCCTAACCCTAACCCTAACCCTAACCCTAACCCTAACCCTAACCCTAACCCTAACCCTAACCCTAACCCTAACCCTAACCCTAACCCTAACCCTAACCCTAACCCTAACCCTAACCCTAACCCTAACCCTAACCCTAACCCTAACCCTAACCCTAACCCTAACCCTAACCCTAACCCTAACCCTAACCCTAACCCTAACCCTAACCCTAACCCTAACCCTAACCCTAACCCTAACCCTAACCCTAACCCTAACCCTAACCCTAACCCTAACCCTAACCCTAACCCTAACCCTAACCCTAACCCTAACCCTAACCCTAACCCTAACCCTAACCCTAACCCTAACCCTAACCCTAACCCTAACCCTAACCCTAACCCTAACCCTAACCCTAACCCTAACCCTAACCCTAACCCTAACCCTAACCCTAACCCTAACCCTAACCCTAACCCTAACCCTAACCCTAACCCTAACCCTAACCCTAACCCTAACCCTAACCCTAACCCTAACCCTAACCCTAACCCTAACCCTAACCCTAACCCTAACCCTAACCCTAACCCTAACCCTAACCCTAACCCTAACCCTAACCCTAACCCTAACCCTAACCCTAACCCTAACCCTAACCCTAACCCTAACCCTAACCCTAACCCTAACCCTAACCCTAACCCTAACCCTAACCCTAACCCTAACCCTAACCCTAACCCTAACCCTAACCCTAACCCTAACCCTAACCCTAACCCTAACCCTAACCCTAACCCTAACCCTAACCCTAACCCTAACCCTAACCCTAACCCTAACCCTAACCCTAACCCTAACCCTAACCCTAACCCTAACCCTAACCCTAACCCTAACCCTAACCCTAACCCTAACCCTAACCCTAACCCTAACCCTAACCCTAACCCTAACCCTAACCCTAACCCTAACCCTAACCCTAACCCTAACCCTAACCCTAACCCTAACCCTAACCCTAACCCTAACCCTAACCCTAACCCTAACCCTAACCCTAACCCTAACCCTAACCCTAACCCTAACCCTAACCCTAACCCTAACCCTAACCCTAACCCTAACCCTAACCCTAACCCTAACCCTAACCCTAACCCTAACCCTAACCCTAACCCTAACCCTAACCCTAACCCTAACCCTAACCCTAACCCTAACCCTAACCCTAACCCTAACCCTAACCCTAACCCTAACCCTAACCCTAACCCTAACCCTAACCCTAACCCTAACCCTAACCCTAACCCTAACCCTAACC
The DNA here is from genome assembly GCF_023375975.1 of Astyanax mexicanus. Taxonomy (NCBI): domain Eukaryota; kingdom Metazoa; phylum Chordata; class Actinopteri; order Characiformes; family Acestrorhamphidae; genus Astyanax; species Astyanax mexicanus. The sequence goes on from NC_064417.1 coordinate 11,495, forward strand.
CTAACCCTAACCCTAACCCTAACCCTAACCCTAACCCTAACCCTAACCCTAACCCTAACCCTAACCCTAACCCTAACCCTAACCCTAACCCTAACCCTAACCCTAACCCTAACCCTAACCCTAACCCTAACCCTAACCCTAACCCTAACCCTAACCCTAACCCTAACCCTAACCCTAACCCTAACCCTAACCCTAACCCTAACCCTAACCCTAACCCTAACCCTAACCCTAACCCTAACCCTAACCCTAACCCTAACCCTAACCCTAACCCTAACCCTAACCCTAACCCTAACCCTAACCCTAACCCTAACCCTAACCCTAACCCTAACCCTAACCCTAACCCTAACCCTAACCCTAACCCTAACCCTAACCCTAACCCTAACCCTAACCCTAACCCTAACCCTAACCCTAACCCTAACCCTAACCCTAACCCTAACCCTAACCCTAACCCTAACCCTAACCCTAACCCTAACCCTAACCCTAACCCTAACCCTAACCCTAACCCTAACCCTAACCCTAACCCTAACCCTAACCCTAACCCTAACCCTAACCCTAACCCTAACCCTAACCCTAACCCTAACCCTAACCCTAACCCTAACCCTAACCCTAACCCTAACCCTAACCCTAACCCTAACCCTAACCCTAACCCTAACCCTAACCCTAACCCTAACCCTAACCCTAACCCTAACCCTAACCCTAACCCTAACCCTAACCCTAACCCTAACCCTAACCCTAACCCTAACCCTAACCCTAACCCTAACCCTAACCCTAACCCTAACCCTAACCCTAACCCTAACCCTAACCCTAACCCTAACCCTAACCCTAACCCTAACCCTAACCCTAACCCTAACCCTAACCCTAACCCTAACCCTAACCCTAACCCTAACCCTAACCCTAACCCTAACCCTAACCCTAACCCTAACCCTAACCCTAACCCTAACCCTAACCCTAACCCTAACCCTAACCCTAACCCTAACCCTAACCCTAACCCTAACCCTAACCCTAACCCTAACCCTAACCCTAACCCTAACCCTAACCCTAACCCTAACCCTAACCCTAACCCTAACCCTAACCCTAACCCTAACCCTAACCCTAACCCTAACCCTAACCCTAACCCTAACCCTAACCCTAACCCTAACCCTAACCCTAACCCTAACCCTAACCCTAACCCTAACCCTAACCCTAACCCTAACCCTAACCCTAACCCTAACCCTAACCCTAACCCTAACCCTAACCCTAACCCTAACCCTAACCCTAACCCTAACCCTAACCCTAACCCTAACCCTAACCCTAACCCTAACCCTAACCCTAACCCTAACCCTAACCCTAACCCTAACCCTAACCCTAACCCTAACCCTAACCCTAACCCTAACCCTAACCCTAACCCTAACCCTAACCCTAACCCTAACCCTAACCCTAACCCTAACCCTAACCCTAACCCTAACCCTAACCCTAACCCTAACCCTAACCCTAACCCTAACCCTAACCCTAACCCTAACCCTAACCCTAACCCTAACCCTAACCCTAACCCTAACCCTAACCCTAACCCTAACCCTAACCCTAACCCTAACCCTAACCCTAACCCTAACCCTAACCCTAACCCTAACCCTAACCCTAACCCTAACCCTAACCCTAACCCTAACCCTAACCCTAACCCTAACCCTAACCCTAACCCTAACCCTAACCCTAACCCTAACCCTAACCCTAACCCTAACCCTAACCCTAACCCTAACCCTAACCCTAACCCTAACCCTAACCCTAACCCTAACCCTAACCCTAACCCTAACCCTAACCCTAACCCTAACCCTAACCCTAACCCTAACCCTAACCCTAACCCTAACCCTAACCCTAACCCTAACCCTAACCCTAACCCTAACCCTAACCCTAACCCTAACCCTAACCCTAACCCTAACCCTAACCCTAACCCTAACCCTAACCCTAACCCTAACCCTAACCCTAACCCTAACCCTAACCCTAACCCTAACCCTAACCCTAACCCTAACCCTAACCCTAACCCTAACCCTAACCCTAACCCTAACCCTAACCCTAACCCTAACCCTAACCCTAACCCTAACCCTAACCCTAACCCTAACCCTAACCCTAACCCTAACCCTAACCCTAACCCTAACCCTAACCCTAACCCTAACCCTAACCCTAACCCTAACCCTAACCCTAACCCTAACCCTAACCCTAACCCTAACCCTAACCCTAACCCTAACCCTAACCCTAACCCTAACCCTAACCCTAACCCTAACCCTAACCCTAACCCTAACCCTAACCCTAACCCTAACCCTAACCCTAACCCTAACCCTAACCCTAACCCTAACCCTAACCCTAACCCTAACCCTAACCCTAACCCTAACCCTAACCCTAACCCTAACCCTAACCCTAACCCTAACCCTAACCCTAACCCTAACCCTAACCCTAACCCTAACCCTAACCCTAACCCTAACCCTAACCCTAACCCTAACCCTAACCCTAACCCTAACCCTAACCCTAACCCTAACCCTAACCCTAACCCTAACCCTAACCCTAACCCTAACCCTAACCCTAACCCTAACCCTAACCCTAACCCTAACCCTAACCCTAACCCTAACCCTAACCCTAACCCTAACCCTAACCCTAACCCTAACCCTAACCCTAACCCTAACCCTAACCCTAACCCTAACCCTAACCCTAACCCTAACCCTAACCCTAACCCTAACCCTAACCCTAACCCTAACCCTAACCCTAACCCTAACCCTAACCCTAACCCTAACCCTAACCCTAACCCTAACCCTAACCCTAACCCTAACCCTAACCCTAACCCTAACCCTAACCCTAACCCTAACCCTAACCCTAACCCTAACCCTAACCCTAACCCTAACCCTAACCCTAACCCTAACCCTAACCCTAACCCTAACCCTAACCCTAACCCTAACCCTAACCCTAACCCTAACCCTAACCCTAACCCTAACCCTAACCCTAACCCTAACCCTAACCCTAACCCTAACCCTAACCCTAACCCTAACCCTAACCCTAACCCTAACCCTAACCCTAACCCTAACCCTAACCCTAACCCTAACCCTAACCCTAACCCTAACCCTAACCCTAACCCTAACCCTAACCCTAACCCTAACCCTAACCCTAACCCTAACCCTAACCCTAACCCTAACCCTAACCCTAACCCTAACCCTAACCCTAACCTAACCCTAACCCTAACCCTAACCCTAACCCTAACCCTAACCCTAACCCTAACCCTAAACCCTAACCCTAACCCTAACCCTAACCCTAACCCTAACCCTAACCCTAACCCTAACCCTAACCCTAACCCTAACCCTAACCCTAACCCTAACCCTAACCCTAACCCTAACCCTAAACATAACCTAAATCTAAACCTAGCCCTAAACATAACCTAAATCTTAACCTAACCCTAAACATAACTAAAAATCGAAGGAAATCTCTCCTCAAAACCTTAAAAAAAACACAGATCCCGAATGTGTCATCAAACCGAACTCTGTATTACCAAAGGGTCATTAAAAACAAAGACTAAAAATCGAAGGAAATCTCTCCTCAAAACCTTAAAAAAAACACAGATCCCGAATGTGTCATCAAACCGAACTCTGTATTACCAAAGGGTCATTAAACTAAAAACAAAGACTAAAACTCGAAGGAAATCTCTCCTCAAAACCTTTAAAAAAAACACAGATCCCGAATGTGTCATCAAACCGAACTCTGTATTACCAAAGGGTCATTAAACTAAAAACAAAGGAAATCTCTCCTCACAACCTAAAAACAAATACGTACCAAAGGGTCATCAAACCAAAAATTAAGGAAATCTCTCCTCAAAACCTTAAAAACACAGAGTACGAATGTGTCATCAAACCAAACTCTCTATTAACAAAGGGTCATTAAGGATATTTCTCCATAAAACCTGAAAAGAATTAAAAAATACTTATCTGGGGAATCACAGCCTTAATCCAAACCTAAAATCTAAAAAGAGGAATAAATATTCCCTTTAAAAATCCACTCCCCCTTGGGAATTGACTTAACTGAACATTTAAAATTAAACAAGGGGCGGAGCCTGTTCCTGGAAGCCTATATAAGCAGCAGGACAGGAGAAACCATTTTAGAGCTGGAACTGAGGCAAGTCTGTGCCTGATGAAGGATCATTCTCTTCCGAAAGGTATTTTTAATATCAATTTTTATTTTAGAAATACTTTTTAATACATACAATTTAATATTGCTTAATTGAACCTTTTAATTGTTTAATAAATGTCTTTTTACTTCATAATAATTAGAATATGATACGATATTAAAACATCAATTAAAGATACATTCACCTTACTATGACCTTAGGACTCTTACTTTAATTGAAGGATAGGACACAAGCCTAGGAATGATCAACCTAAGGCGGGCCACCTCAGAAGAGGGTGTATAGTGTTTAAAAGGCCGAAACACCCTATGACTCTGAGGCACACTACTGATGATGTGTCCTTAAATTACTTAAATAACAGATCCCATTTGGACTTCCTGTTCTAATAATACTAATCATGTAAATTATTTCAAGTAGTAATAATAAAAAAATAAAAAAATTATTATAAAATACCAAAACTATTTTAAACAAAACCTTAGGGACCTAATACTCAATTAAAATGTCTTCACACCCATTCGCTCCCTAGTTAAACATTAACTTTAGGGAGAGGGAATGGGTGAGCTGGAAAGGCCAAGACGGTCTAGAGGGTGCCCTGCTCAGTCTAGTGGCGCACTCCTCACTATGCTCCCTGTGACCTCACATTTAAAATAAACAACTTTAGAGACTTAATACTCATGTAAATATGTCTTCACACCCATTCGCTCCCTAGTTAAACATTAACTTTAGGGAGAGGGAATGGGTGAGCTAGAAAGGCCAAGACGGTCTAGAGGGTGCCCTGCTCAGTCTAGTGGCGCACTCCTCACTATGCTCCCTGTGACCTCACAATTAAAATAAACAAATTTAGAGATTTAATACTCATGTAAATATGTCTTCACACCCATTCGCTCCCTAGTTAAACATTAACTTTAGGGAGAGGGAATGGGTGAGCTAGAAAGGCCAAGACGGTCTAGAGGGTGCCCTGCTCAGTCTAGTGGCGCACTCCTCACTATGCTCCCTGTGACCTCACAATTAAAATAAACAAATTTAGAGACCTAGCACTCGGACGAAGTAGGATTAAGCTAGAAAAGACAGATCAGTTCAGATTTTACCTGCTCATTGACCTCAAGCACAGTAGCAATGCCTAACAGGCGCCGGCCCGTGCACTACCCTTGGTCTTCCTACTCAAACCATGCAGCCTGATGGGCTGTACTGGGGGAAGTCATTGTATATAACAAAAACCTAACCCTAACCCTAACCCTAACCATAACCCTAACCCTAACCCTAACCATAGGGTTAAGGGTTAGGGTTAGGGTTATGGTTATGGTTAGGGTTAGGGTTAGGGTTAGGGTTAGGGTTAGGGTTAGGGTTAGGGTTACGTTTGGGTTGGGGTTAGGTTAGGGTTAGGGTTAAGGTTAGGGTTAGGGTTAGGGTTAGGGTTAGGGTTAGGGTTAGGGTTAGGGTTAGGGTTACGTTTGGGTTGGGGTTAGGTTAGGGTTAGGGTTAGGGTTAGGGTTAGGTTAGGGTTAGGGTTAGGGTTAGGGTTAGGGTTACGGTTACGGTTAGGGTTAGGGTTAAGAATTTAGGGTTAAGAATTAGGGTTAGGGTTAGGGTTAAGAATTTAGGGTTAGGGTTAGGGTTAAGAATTTAGGGTTAGGGTTAGGGTTAAGAATTATAGTTAGGGTTAGGGTTAGGGTTAGGGTTAAGAATTAGGGTTAGGGTTAAGAATTTAGGGTTAGGGTTAGGGTTAAGAATTATAGTTAGGGTTAGGGTTAGGGTTAGGGTTAAGAATTAGGGTTAGGGTTAAGAATTTAGGGTTAGGGTTAAGAATTAGGGTTAGGGTTATGGTTAAGAATTAGGGTTAGGGTTAAGAATTAGGGTTAGGGTTAGGGTTAAGAATTTAGGGTTAGGGTTAAGAATTAGGGTTAGGGTTAGGGTTAAGAATTTAGGGTTAGAGTTACGGTTAGGGTTAAGAATTAGGGTTAGGGTTAGGGTTAAGAATTTAGGGTTAGGGTTAAGAATTAGGGTTAAGAATTAGGGTTAAGAATTAGGGTTAGGGTTAAGAATTAGGGTTAAGAATTAGGGTTAGGGTTAAGAATTTAGGGTTAGGGTTAAGAATTAGGGTTAAGAATTTAGGGTTAGGGTTAGGGTTAGGGTTAAGAATTAGGGTTAGGGTTAAGAATTAGGGTTAGGGTTAGGGTTAAGAATTTAGGGTTAGGGTTAAGAATTAGGGTTAGGGTTAGGGTTAAGAATTTAGGGTTAGGGTTAAGAATTAGGGTTAAGAATTAGGGTTAGGGTTAAGAATTTAGGGTTAGGGTTAAGAATTAGGGTTAAGAATTAGGGTTAGGGTTAAGAATTAGGGTTAAGAATTAGGGTTAGGGTTAAGAATTAGGGTTAGGGTTAGGGTTAAGAATTTAGGGTTAGGGTTAAGAATTAGGGTTAGGGTTAGGGTTAAGAATTTAGGGTTAGGGTTAGGGTTAGGGTTAAGAATTAGGGTTAGGGTTAAGAATTTAGGGTTAGGGTTAAGAATTAGGGTTAGGGTTAGGGTTAAGAATTTAGGGTTAGGGTTAGGGTTAGGGTTAAGAATTAGGGTTAGGGTTAGGGTTAAGAATTTAGGGTTAGGGTTAAGAATTAGGGTTAAGAATTAGGGTTAGGGTTAAGAATTTAGGGTTAGGGTTAAGAATTAGGGTTAAGAATTAGGGTTAGGGTTAGGAATTAGGGTTAAGAATTAGGGTTAGGGTTAAGAATTAGGGTTAGGGTTAGGGTTAAGAATTTACGGTTAGGGTTAGGGTTAGGGTTAGGGTTAGGGTTAAGAATTTAGGGTTAGGGTTAGGGTTAGGGTTAAGAATTAGGGTTAGGGTTAGGGTTAAGAATTTAGGGTTAGGGTTAAGAATTAGGGTTAAGAATTAGGGTTAGGGTTAAGAATTTAGGGTTAGGGTTAAGAATTAGGGTTAAGAATTAGGGTTAGGGTTAAGAATTAGGGTTAAGAATTAGGGTTAGGGTTAAGAATTTAGGGTTAGGGTTAAGAATTAGGGTTAAGAATTAGGGTTAGGGTTAGGGTTAGGGTTAAGAATTAGGGTTAGGGTTAAGAATTAGGGTTAGGGTTAGGGTTAAGAATTTAGGGTTAGGGTTAAGAATTAGGGTTAGGGTTAGGGTTAAGAATTTAGGGTTAGGGTTAGGGTTAGGGTTAAGAATTAGGGTTAGGGTTAGGGTTAAGAATTTAGGGTTAGGGTTAAGAATTAGGGTTAAGAATTAGGGTTAGGGTTAAGAATTTAGGGTTAGGGTTAAGAATTAGGGTTAAGAATTAGGGTTAGGGTTAAGAATTAGGGTTAAGAATTAGGGTTAGGGTTAAGAATTTAGGGTTAGGGTTAAGAATTAGGGTTAAGAATTAGGGTTAGGGTTAAGAATTTATGGTTAGGGTTAGGGTAAACTGTAGGGTTAGTTTCGTGTTATTGAAGTCAACGTAGGCCAAACTCCTTCCCTTCAAATCCCAGAAGTCTGAAATCATAATATGTTGTCCGGATAGCACATTTGGGTTTGCCCGAAAAATTTCGTGCTACAGAAGTCAACTTAGGCCAAACTCCTTACCCTGACAAGCCAGAGGTCTGAAATCTAAATATGTTGTCCACATCGCATCTTTGGGGTTGCCTGTAAAGTTTCGTGCCACAGAAGTCAACATAGGCCAAACTCCTTCCCCTGACAATGCAGAGGTCTGAAATCGCAATATGTTGTCCAACTGGCAGCTCTGGGGTTACCTGCAGAGTTTGGTACAACAGAAGCCAACGTAGACCAAATTCCTTCCACCGAACATCTTCAGGTCTGAAATCGCAGTAATTTCTCCAACTGGCACCTGTGGGGTTGCCTGCAGAGTTTGGTGCCACAGAAATCAACATAGGCCAAACTCCTGCCCCTGACCACCCAGCGGTCTGAAATTAAAATATATTGTCCAACTGCAATCTCTGGGGTTGCCTGTGGAGTTTCCTGCAACAGAAGTCAACGTAGACCAAACTCCTTAGCCCGACCATCCATAGATCTTAAATCGCAGTATGTTGTCCAATTAGTACCTTTGGGGTTGCCTGCAAAGTTTGGTGCCACAGAAGTCAACATAGGCCAAACTCTTTCTCCTGATAATCTATAGGTCTGACATCGTAGTATTTTGTCCAAGTGGCACCTCTGGGGTTGTTTGCAGAGTTTTGTGCCACAGAAGTCGACGTAGACCAAACTCCTCCCCCTGACCATCCATAGATCTGAAATCGCAATATGTTGTCCAAATGGCACTTCTGGTGTTGTTTGTAAAGTTTCGTGTTACAGAAGTCAACGTTGGCCAAACTCCTTCCCCCGACAACCCAGAGGTCTGAAATCGAAATATGTTGTCCAGATAGCAGCTCTAGGGTTGCCTGTAAAGTTTCGTGCCACAAATGTCAACGTAGGCCAAACTCCTTCCCCCTACAACTCAGAGGTCTGAAATCGAAATATGTTGTCCAGATAGCACCTCTCGGGTTGCCTGTAAAGTTTCGTGCCACAAATGTCAACATAGGCCAAACTCCTTCCCCCGACAACGCAGAGGTCTGAAATTGAAATATGTTGTCCAAATGGCACTTCTGGTGTTGTTTGTAAAGTTTCGTGTTACAGAAGTCAACGTAGGCCAAACTCCTTCCCCCTACAACTCAGAGGTCTGAAATCGAAATATGTTGTCCAGATAGCACCTCTAGGGTTGCCTGTAAAGTTTCGTGCCACAAATGTCAACATAGGCCAAACTCCTTCCCCCGACAACGCAGAGGTCTGAAATTGAAATATGTTGTCCGGATAGCACATTTGAGGTTGCCTGTAAAGTTTCGTGCCCCAGAAGTCAACGTAGGCCAAACTCCTTCCCCCGACAACCCAGAGGTCTGAAATTGAAATATGTTGTCCAGATAGCACCTCTAGGGTTGCCTGTAAAGTTTCGTGCCACAAATGTCAACATAGGCCAAACTCCTTCCCCCGACAACGCAGAGGTCTGAAATTGAAATATGTTGTCCGGATAGCACATTTGAGGTTGCCTGTAAAGTTTCGTGTTACAGAAGTCAACGTAGGCCAAACTCCTTCACCCGACATCCGAGAGGTCTGAAATCGTAATATGTTGTCCGGATAGCACATTTGAGGTCGCCTGTAAAGTTTCGTGCCACAAAAGTCAACGTTGGCCAAACTCCTTCCCCCTACAACTCAGAGGTCTGAAATCGAAATATGTTGTCCAGATAGCACCTCTAGGGTTGCCTGTAAAGTTTCGTGCCACAAAAGTCAACATAGGCCAAACTCCTTCTCCTGACAACGCAGAGGTCTGATATCGAAACATGTTGTCCAAATGGCACTTCTGGTGTTGTTTGTAAAGTTTCGTGCCACAGAAGTCAACGTAGGCCAAACTCCTTCCCCCTACAACCCAGAGGTCTGAAATTGAAATATGTTGTCCGGATAGCACATTTGAGGTTGCCTTTAAAGTTTCGTGCCACAGAAGTCAACGTAGGCCAAACTCCTTCCCCCGAAAACCCAGAGGTCTGAAATCGAAATATGTTGTCCAGATAGCACCTCTAGGGTTGCCTGTAAAGTTTCGTGCCACAGAAGTCAACGTAGGCCAAACTCCTTCCCCCTACAACTCAGAGGTCTAAAATTGAAATATGTTGTCCGGATAGCACATTTGAGGTTGCCTTTAAAGTTTCGTGCCACAGAAGTCAACGTAGGCCAAACTCCTTCCCCCTGCAACTCAGAGGTCTGAAATCGAAATATGTTGTCCGGATAGCACATTTGAGGTTGCCTGTAAAGTTTCGTGTTACAGAAGTCAACGTAGGCCAAACTCCTTCACCCGACATCCCAGAGGTCTGAAATCGTAATATGTTGTCCGGATAGCACATTTGAGGTCGCCTGTAAAGTTTCGTGCCACAAAAGTCAACGTTGGCCAAACTCCTTCGCCCTACAACTCAGAGGTCTGAAATCGGAATATGTTGTCCAGATAGCACCTCTAGGGTTGCCTGTAAAGTTTCGTGCCACAAATGTCAACATAGGCCAAACTCCTTCCCCCGACAACGCAGAGGTCTGAAATTGAAATATGTTGTCCGGATAGCACATTTGAGGTTGCCTGTAAAGTTTCGTGCCACAGAAGTCAACGTAGGCCAAACTCCTTCCCCCGACAACCCAGAGGTCTGAAATCGAAATATGTTGTCCAGATAGCACCTCTAGGGTTGCCTGTAAAGTTTCGTGCCACAAATGTCAACGTAGGCCAAACTCCTTCCCCCGACAACGCAGAGATCTGAAATTGAAATATGTTGTCCGGATAGCACATTTGAGGTTGCCTGTAAAGTTTCGTGCCACAGAAGTCAACGTAGGCCAAACTCCTTCCCCCTACAACTCAGAGGTCTGAAATTGAAATATGTTGTCCGGATAGCAAATTTGAGGTTGCCTTTAAAGTTTCGTGCCACAGAAGTCAACGTAGGCCAAACTCCTTCCCCCGATAGCAGCTCTAGGGTTGCCTGTAAAGTTTCGTGCCACAAATGTCAACGTAGGCCAAACTCCTTCCCCCTACAACTCAGAGGTCTGAAATCGAAATATGTTGTCCAGATAGCACCTCTAGGGTTGCCTGTAAAGTTTCGTGCCACAAATGTCAACGTGGGCCAAACTCCTTCCCCCTACAACTCAGAGGTCTGAAATCGAAATATGTTGTCCAGATAGCACCTCTAGGGTTGCCTGTAAAGTTTCGTGCCACAAATGTCAACGTAGGCCAAACTCCTTCCCCCTACAACTCAGAGGTCTGAAATCGAAATATGTTGTCCAGATAGCACCTCTAGGGTTGCCTGAAAAGTTTCGTGCCACAAATGTCAACGTAGGCCAAACTCCTTCCCCCGACAACGCAGAGGTCTGAAATTGAAATATGTTGTCCGGATAGCACATTTGAGGTTGCCTGTAAAGTTTCGTGCCACAGAAGTCAACGTAGGCCAAACTCCTTCCCCCGACAACCCAGAGGTCTGATATCAAAATATGTTGTCCAAATGGCACTTCTGGTGTTGTTTGTAAAGTTTCGTGTTACAGAAGTCAACGTAGGCCAAACTCCTTCCCCCTACAACTCAGAGGTCTGAAATTGAAATATGTTGTCCGGATAGCACATTTGAGGTTGCCTGTAAAGTTTCGTGCCACAGAAGTCAACGTAGGCCAAACTCCTTCCCCCGACAACCCAGAGGTCTGAAATTGAAATATGTTGTCCAGATAGCACCTCTAGGGTTGCCTGTAAAGTTTCGTGCCACAAATTTCAACGTAGGCCAAACTCCTTCCCCCTACAACTCAGAGGTCTGAAATCGAAATATGTTGTCCAGATAGCACCTCTAGGGTTGCCTGTAAAGTTTCGTGCCACAAATGTCAACGTAGGCCAAACTCCTTCCCCCTACAACTCAGAGGTCTGAAATCGAAATATGTTGTCCAGATAGCACCTCTAGGGTTGCCTTTAAAGTTTCGTGCCACAGAAGTCAATGTAGGCCAAACTCCTTCCCCCGACAACCCAGAGGTCTGAAATTGAAATATGTTGTCCAAATAGCACCTCTAGGGTTGCCTATAAAGTTTCGTGCCACAAAAGTCAACATTGGCCAAACTCCTTCCCCCGACAACGCAGAGGTCTGATATCGAAACACGTTGTCCAAATGGCACTTCTGGTGTTGTTTGTAAAGTTTCGTGTTACAGAAGTCAACGTAGGCCAAACTTCTTCCCCCTACAACCCAGAGGTCTGAAATTGAAATATGTTGTCCGGATAGCACATTTGAGGTTGCCTTTAAAGTTTCGTGCCACAGAAGTCAACGTAGGCCAAACTCCTTCCCCCGACAACCCAGAGGTCTGAAATTGAAATATGTTGTCCAGATAGCACCTCTAGGGTTGCCTGTAAAGTTTCGTGCCACAGAAGTCAACGTAGGCCAAACTCCTTCCCCCGACAACCCAGAGGTCTGAAATCGAAATATGTTGTCCAGATAGCAGCTCTAGGGTTGCCTGTAAAGTTTCGTGCCACAAATTTCAACGTAGGCCAAACTCCTTCCCCCTACAACTCAGAGGTCTGAAATCGAAATATGTTGTCCAGATAGCACCTCTAGGGTTGCCTGTAAAGTTTCGTGCCACAAATGTCAACGTAGGCCAAACTCCTTCCCCCTACAACTCAGAGGTCTGAAATCGAAATATGTTGTCCAGATAGCACCTCTAGGGTTGCCTGTAAAGTTTCGTGCCACAAAAGTCAACGTAGGCCAAACTCCTTCCCCCGACAACGCAGAGGTCTGAAATCGAAATATGTTGTCCAGATAGCACCTCTAGCGTTGCCTGTAAAGTTTCGTGCCACAAAAGTCAACATTGGCCGAACTCCTTCCCCCGACAACGCAGAGGTCTGATATCGAAACATGTTGTCCAAATGGCACTTCTGGTGTTGTTTGTAAAGTTTCGTGTTACAGAAGTCAACGTAGGCCAAACTTCTTCCCCCTACAACCCAGAGGTCTGAAATTGAAATATGTTGTCCGGATAGCACATTTGAGGTTGCCTTTAAAGTTTCGTGCCACAGAAGTCAACGTAGGCCAAACTCCTTCCCCCGACAACCCAGAGGTCTGAAATTCAAATATGTTGTCCAGATAGCACCTCTAGGGTTGCCTTTAAAGTTTCGTGCCACAGAAGTCAACGTAGGCCAAACTCCTTCCCCCGACAACCCAGAGGTCTGACATCGAAATATGTTGTCCAGATAGCAGCTCTAGGGTTGCCTGTAAAGTTTCGTGCCACAAATGTCAATGTAGGCCAAACTCCTTCCCCCTACAACTCAGAGGTCTGAAATCGAAATATGTTGTCCAGATAGCACCTCTAGGGTTGCCTGTAAAGTTTCGTGCCACAAATGTCAACGTGGGCCAAACTCCTTCCCCCTACAACTCAGAGGTCTGAAATCGAAATATGTTGTCCAGATAGCACCTCTAGGGTTGCCTGTAAAGTTTCGTGCCACAAATGTCAACGTAGGCCAAACTCCTTCCCCCTACAACTCAGAGGTCTGAAATCGAAATATGTTGTCCAGATAGCACCTCTAGGGTTGCCTGTAAAGTTTCGTGCCACAAATGTCAACGTAGGCCAAACTCCTTCCCCCGACAACGCAGAGATCTGAAATTGAAATATGTTGTCCGGATAGCACATTTGAGGTTGCCTGTAAAGTTTCGTGCCACAGAAGTCAACGTAGGCCAAACTCCTTCCCCCGACAACCCAGAGGTCTGATATCAAAATATGTTGTCCAAATCGCACTTCTGGTGTTGTTTGTAAAGTTTCGTGTTACAGAAGTCAACGTAGGCCAAACTCCTTCCCCCTACAACTCAGAGGTCTGAAATTGAAATATGTTGTCCGGATAGCACATTTGAGGTTGCCTGTAAAGTTTCGTGCCACAGAAGTCAACGTAGGCCAAACTCCTTCCCCCGACAACCCAGAGGTCTGAAATTGAAATATGTTGTCCAGATAGCACCTCTAGGGTTGCCTGTAAAGTTTCGTGCCACAAATGTCAACGTAGGCCAAACTCCTTCCCCCTACAACTCAGAGGTCTGAAATCGAAATATGTTGTCCAGATCGCACCTCTAGGGTTGCCTGTAAAGTTTCGTGCCACAAATTTCAACGTAGGCCAAACTCCTTCCCCCTACAACTCAGAGGTCTGAAATCGAAATATGTTGTCCAGATAGCTTCTCTAGGGTTGCCTGTAAAGTTTCGTGCCACAAATGTCAACGTAGGCCAAACTCCTTCCCCCGACAACGCAGAGGTCTGAAATTGAAATATGTTGTCCGGATAGCACATTTGAGGTTGCCTGTAAAGTTTCGTGCCACAGAAGTCAACGTAGGCCAAACTCCTTCCCCCGACAACCCAGAGGTCTGAAATTGAAATATGTTGTCCAGATAGCACCTCTAGGGTTGCCTGTAAAGTTTCGTGCCACAAATGTCAACGTAGGCCAAACTCCTTCCCCCTACAACTCAGAGGTCTGAAATCGAAATATGTTGTCCAGATCGCACCTCTAGGGTTGCCTGTAAAGTTTCGTGCCACAAATTTCAACGTAGGCCAAACTCCTTCCCCCTACAACTCAGAGGTCTGAAATCGAAATATGTTGTCCAGATAGCTTCTCTAGGGTTGCCTGTAAAGTTTCGTGCCACAAATGTCAACGTAGGCCAAACTCCTTCCCCCGACAACGCAGAGGTCTGAAATTGAAATATGTTGTCCGGATAGCACATTTGAGGTTGCCTGTAAAGTTTCGTTCCATAGAAGTTAACGTAGGCCAAACTCCTTCCCCCGACAATCCAGAGGTCTGAAATTTCAATATGTTGTCCGAATGGCACTTCTGGTGTGGTTTGTAAAGTTTCGTGCCACAGAAGTCAACGTCTGCCAAACTCCTTCCCCCAAAATCTCAGAGGTCTCAAATTGTAATATGATGTCTGGATATCACATTTGAGGTTGCCTGTAAAGTTTCGTAAAACAGAAGTCAACGTAGGCCAAACTCCTTCCCCCGACATCCCAGAGGTCTGAAATTGAAATATGTTGTCCGGATAGCACATTTGAGGTTGACTGTAAAGTTTCGTTCCATATAAGTCAACGTAGGCCAAACTCCTTCCCCCGACATCCCAGAGGTCTGAAATCGAAATATGTTGTCCGGATAGCACTTCTGGTGTTGTTTGTAAAGTTTCGTGACACAGAAGTCAACGTAGGCCAAACTCCTTCCCCCGACAATCTAGAGGTCTGAAATTTAAATATGTTGTCTGAATGGCACTTTTGGTATGGTTTGTAAAGTTTCGTGTTACTGAAGTCAACGTAGGCCAAACTCCTTCCTCTGACAACCCAGAGGTCTGAAATTTAAATATATTGTCCGAATGGCACTTCTGGTGTTGTTTGTAAAGTTTCGTGTTACTGAAGTCAACGTAGGCCAAACTCCTTCCCCTGACAACTCAGAGGTCTGAAATTGTAATATGTTGTCCGGATAGCACATTTGAGGTTGCCTGTAAAGTTTCGTTCCATAGAAGTTAACGTAGGCCAAACTCCTTCCCCCGACAATCCAGAGGTCTGAAATTTCAATATGTTGTCCGAATGGCACTTCTGGTGTGGTTTGTAAAGTTTCGTGCCACAGAAGTCAACGTCTGCCAAACTCCTTCCCCCAAAATCTCAGAGGTCTCAAATTGTAATATGATGTCTGGATATCACATTTGAGGTTGCCTGTAAAGTTTCGTAAAACAGAAGTCAACGTAGGCCAATCTCCTTTTCCCGACAACCTAGAGGTCTGAAATTCAAATATTTTGTCCGAATAGCACATTTGAGGTTGCCTGCAAAGTTTCGTGCCACAGAAGTCAACGTAGGCCAAACTCCTTCCCCCGACAACCCAGAGGTCTGAAACTGAAATATGTTGTCCAAATTGCACTTCTGGTGTTGCCTGTAAAGTTTCGTGCCACAGAAGTCAACGTAGGCCAAACTCCTTCCCCCGAAAACCTAGAGGACTGAAATTGAAATATGTTCTCTAATTGGCACTTCTAATGTTGCTTGTAAAGTTTCGTTATACAGAAGTCAACGTAGGCCAATCTCCTTCTCCCGACAACCTAGAGGTCTGAAATTCAAATATTTTGTCCGAATAGCACATGTGAGGTTGCCTGTAAAGTTTCGTGCCACATAAGTCAACGTAGGCCAATCTCCTTCTCCCGACAACCTAGAGGTCTGAAATTGAAATATGTTGTCCAGATAGCACATTTGAGGTTGCCTGTAAAGTTTCGTGCCACAGAAGTCAACGTATGCCAAACTCCTTCCCCCGACAACCTAGAGGTCTGAAATTGAAATATGTTGTCCAGATATCACATTTGAGGTTGCCTGTAAAGTTTCGTGCCACACAAGTCAACGTATGCCAAACTCCTTCCCCCAACATCTCAGACGTCTCAAATTGTAATATGATGTCCGGATATCACATTTGAGGTTGCCTGTAAATTTTCGTACCACAGAAGTCAACGTAGGCCAAACTCCTTCCCCTGACAACCTAGAGGTCTGAAACTAAAATATGTTGTCCAAATGGCACTTCTGGTGTTGCCTGTAAAGTTTCGTGCCACAGAAGTCAACGTAGGCCAAACTCCTTCCCCCGAAAACCTAGAGGACTGAAATTGAAATATGTTCTCTAATTGGCACTTCTAATGTTGCTTGTAAAGTTTCGTTATACAGAAGTCAACGTAGGCCAATCTCCTTCTCCCGACAACCTAGAGGTCTGAAATTCAAATATTTTGTCCGAATAGCACATGTGAGGTTGCCTGTAAAGTTTCGTGCCACATAAGTCAACGTAGGCCAATCTCCTTCTCCCGACAACCTAGAGGTCTGAAATTGAAATATGTTGTCTGGATAGCACATTTGAGGTTGCCTGTAAAGTTTCGTGCCACAGAAGTCAACGTATGCCAAACTGCTTCCCCCGACAACCTAGAGGTCTGAAATTGAAATATGTTGTCCAGATATCACATTTGAGGTTGCCTGTAAAGTTTCGTACTACAGAAGTCAACGTAGGCCAAACTCCTTCCCCTGACAACCTAGAGGTCTGAAATTGAAATATGTTGTCCCAATGGCACTTCTGGTGTTGTTTGTAAAGTTTCGTGTTACAGAAGTCAACATAGGCCAAACTCCTTCCCCCGACATCCTAGAGGTCTGAAATTGAAATATGTTGTCCGAATAGCACATTTGACGTTGCCTTTAAAGTTTCGTGCCACAGAAGTCAACGTAGGCCAAACTCCATCCCCCGAAATCCCAGAGGTCTGAAATCGTAATATGTTGTCCAAATAGCACATTTGACGTTCCCTTTAAAGTTTCGTACCACAGAAGTCAGCGTAGGCCAAACTCCATCCCCCGACAACCCAGAGGTCTGAAATCGTAATATGTTGTCCAAATGGCACCTTTTGTGTTGCTCGAAAAGTTTCGTTACACAGAAGTCAACGTAGGCCAAACTCCTTCTCCCGACAACCTAGAGGTCTCAAATTGAAATATCTTGTCCGGATAGCACATTTGAGGTTTCCTTTAAAGTTTCGTACCACAGAAGTCAACGTAGGCCAAACTCCTTCCCCCGACAACCCAGAGGTCTGAAATTGAAATATGTTGTCCAAATAGCACTTCTGGTGTTCTTTGTAAAGTTTCGCGTTACTGAAGTCAGCGTAGGCCAAACTCCTTCCCCCGATATCCCAGAGGTCTGAAATTGAAATATGTTGTCCAAATTTCACTTCTGGTGTTCTTTGTAAAGTTTCGTGTTACTGAAGTCAACGTAGGCCAAACTCCTCCCCCTTACAACCCAGAGGTCTGAAATTGTAATATGTTGTCCGGATAGCACATTTGGGGTTGCTTGTAAAGTTTCGTGAGACAGAAGTCAACGTAGGCCAAACTACTTCCCCTGACAAACCTAGAGGTCTGAAATCGTAATATGTTGTCCAAATGTCACCTCTGGTGTTGCCTGTAAAGTTTTGTGCCACAGGAGTCAACGTAAGCCAAACTTCTTCCCCTGACATCTCAGAAGTCTGAAATCGTAATATGTTGTCCGGATAGCACATGTGGGGTTGCCTGTAAAGTTTCGTGTTACTGAAGTCAACGTACGCAAAACTCCTTCCCCTGACCACCCAGAGGTCTGAAATTAATATATGTTGTCCAAATTGCACCTCAGGTGTTGCCTGTAAAGGTTCGTGTTACTGAAGTCAACATACGCAAAACTCCTTCCCCTGACAACCTAGAGATCTGAAATCGTAATATGTTGTCCAAATTGCACCTCAGGTGTTGCCTGTAAACTTTCCTGTTACTGAAGTCTACGCAGGCCAAACTCCTTCCCCTGACATCCCAGAGGTCTGAAATCGTAATATGTTGTCCGTATACCACATTTGAGGTTGCTAATAAAGTTTCGTGTTACTGAAGTCAAAGTAGGCCAAACTCCTTCCCCTGACATCCCAGATGTCTGAAATCGAAATATGTTGTCCAAATTGCTCCTTAGTTGTTGCCTGTAAAGTTTCGTGTTACTGAAGTCAACGTAGGCCAAACTCCTTCCCCTGACAAGCTAGAGGTCTGAAATCGTAATATGTTGTCCAGATAGCACACGTGGGGTTGCCTGTAAAGTTTCGTGTTACTGAAGTCAACGTACGCGAAACTCCTTCCCCTGACATCCCAAATGTCTGAAATCGAAATATGTTGTCCAAATTGCACCTCAGGTGTTGCCTGTAAAGTTTCGTGTTACTGAAGTCAACGTAGGCCAAACTCCTTCCCCTGACAACCTATAGGTCTGAAATCGTGATATCTTGTCCAGATAGCACATTTGGGCTTGCTTGTAAAGTTTCGTGTTAGTGAAGTCAACATATGCGAAACTCCTTCCCCTGACATCCCAGAGGTCTGAAATCGTAATATGTTGTCCGGATAGCACATTTGGGGTTGCTTGTAAAGTTTCGTGTTACTGAAATCAACGTAGGCCAAACTCCTTCCCCTGACAACCCAGAGGTCTGAGATTGTAATATGTTGTCCAAAAGGGACCTCTGGCGTTGCCTGTAAAGTTTCGTGTTACTGAAGTCAACGTAGGCCAAACTCCTTCCCCTTACAACCCAGAGGTCTGAAATCGAAATTTGTTGTCCAAATGGCAACTCTGGTGTTGCCTGTAAAGTTTCGTGTTACTGAAGTCAACGTAGGCCAAACTCCTTCCGCTGACAACCTAGAGTTCTAAAATTGTAATATGTTGTCCGGATAGCACATTTGGGGTTGCCTGTAAAGTTTCGTGACACAGAAATCAACGTAGGCCAAACTCCTTCCCCCGACCACTCAGAGGTCTGAAATTGCAATATGTTGTCCAACTGGCATCTTTGGGGTTGCGTGCAGAGATTTGTGCCACAGAAGTCAACATAGGCTAAAACTCCTTCCCCCAACCACCTAGAGGTCTGAAATCGCAATATGTTGTCCAACTAGCATCTTTGGGGTTACCTGCAGAGTTTCATGTCACAGAAGTCAACGTAGGCCAAACTCCTCCCCCCGAGCTCTCAGAGGTCTGAAATCGCAATATGTTGTCCAACTGGCACCTCTTGGGTTGTTTGCAGAGTTTCATGCATAAGAAACCTCCGTAGGCCTTACTCCTTCCCCCAAGATCTGAGAGGTCTGACGTTGCAGGCAGTTGTCAATGAGACACTCCTGGAGTACTCTGCGGAGTTATGTGAGTCAGAAACTCCCTCTCCCAACCCACCAGAGATCTGAAATCGCAGTATGTTGTTCAACTGACACCATTAGGGTCGCCTATGGAGTTTCGTGTGACAGAAGTTAATGTAGGTCAAACTCCTTCCCTCAACCTCAGAGAGATCTGAAACCACAGTATGTTGTCCATCTGGCACCTCTGGGGTCACCCACCAAGTTTTGTGCATCAGAACCCTCCGTGGGCCAAACTCCCTCCCCCGACCACCCAGAGATATGAAACTGCAGTATGTTGTTCAACTAGCATCTCTGGGGTTGCCTGCAGAGTTTAATGTGTCAGAAACCTCCGTAGTCCAAACTCCTTCACCTAACGTCCGAGAGGTCAGACGTCACTGGAAGTTGTCAATGAGGCACTCTCGGAGTACTCCACAGAGTTTTGTGCGTCAGAAACCTTCGTAAGCCAAACTCCCTCCCCCGAACACCGGGTCTGAAACCTCAGTATGTTGTTCAACTAGCACCTATGGGGTCGCCTGCGGAGTTTTGTGTGACAAAAGTTAACGTAGGCCAAACTCTTTTCCTCGACCTCAGAGAGATCTGAAACCTCAGTATGTTGATCAACTAGCAACTATGGAGTTGCCTGCTTAGTTTCATAGGATAGGAGTTAACATAGGCCACACTCCTTCCCTCGACCTCAGTGAGATCTAAAACCGCAGTATGTTATCCACCTGACACCTCTGGGGTGCATCAGAAACCTCCGTAGGCCAAACTCCCTGCCCCGACAACCCAGAGATCTGAAACCTCAGTATGTTGTTCAACTGTGTCTTGATGTGTCCATCTATGGTTCCAGTCCCTGTGCTCTGTAACAGGCCTATCCCACTCCAGCAGAGTTTTATAAAACCATTCTAACTCCTTTTTCTTCCCTCCCCTCTCTGTTCTCTCTCTCTCTATCTCTCTCACATGTGCTGAGATGCCCAGCCAGCCTATCTGGATGTGTTCATTTGTGGTTCCTGCTTTCCGGATCAGCCTCGTCCTTCCACTCAGCAGAGTTTTTAAACAACTTCTTTTTTTTTTTACCTTTTTTACACTTCTGCTTTGTTCTCTTTCTTTCCTTTCTGTTTTTTCTATCTATCTCTTTTTCCGCCAGGAAAAGCACCCCCTATTGGAAGCGGACCCACGTCTTCTTGGCTTTAACTTTACTTAGAAAATGGAAATACCAAGATAATTCTCTAAGCTATGCTCACTCGTAATAAATAAGAAAAAAAAAACATCACCTTACGAGAGTAGATGCTTTTTCCTGGCTGTTGTGCTGAATTTGGCACAACACCGGCTTTACAAGCGAGAACTTATCTTCTTTATAAAAGCGGAGGTAACATTAACACTGAGCATATATCCATCACACATACACTCAACCTGTTTAAATTAGATATAGATCTCCATTACCCATTATGTGTCCATCATCTCTTTACACTCTTAGCCTGTTTCTACATATATTATAAAGCTATATGTATATCTAGCTAAAAATATAAACCCATTACATTAGCTATAGCTTAACATTATCTCTCTGTACTGTTACATTAGACCTTAATTCTCTGTACTGTTGTTTTGTTCTGTTATTTGTCATTTGTTTGTACTGAGCGGGTCGACCCGTGTGGGATGGGTTCCTCTGATTGAGTCTTGGTTCCTCCTAAGGTTTCTTTCTTCTGCACCAGGGCCACTGCTGCACCGCTGCTGGCGCTCTGCGATCATGCCGCCCAAAGGAGCAGGAATGGCAGGTGAGGTGTTTCCCTTCAGCAAGTAAACAAACTTTTGCAACAACAAAAATACTTCTATCTTTAACTTTTACAACAACAAGAGAGTAACTTTAAAGGATTTGTGAAACTTATAATGGAAAATATGAACAAAAGAGTTGATGAGATAGTGAGAGAAACATGTGAGCTGAAGGGTAGCTAACAGTTCTCTCAAAAGGATATTGAGTAGATGAATAAGGATGTAAAAAGGAAAACAATGATTCAAAATAACTGCAGACAGACATAAAGACTATCTGTGAGTCCATGCTGGTCAGTCAAGAAGAAATAATTTAGTAGTAGAGGGCATTTCTGAAACTCCAAATGAGAACTGGGCAGAAACAGAAGACAAAAGAAAGGTGCTAAAGAAACTGATGGCAGAAAAGCTAAACATGGACAGCACTAAGATTAAAATTGAAAGAGCTCATCACACAGGAAAAACAGCAAGTAACATGTCTAGATCACGTCCTATAGTGGTAAAATTTCTAAGATACAAGGACAAATCAACTGCTTTAGTAAATTCCAAAAACTTCCAAAAAATATTGGATAGATATGATCTACATATTTTAGCAGTATCAGAAACACACATAGACAGTACTTTTGATAATGGGGAATTAGCAATACAAGGCTTTTAATATTTATAGAAAAGACAGAAAAACATATGGAGGTGGAGTTGCAGTCTACATCAGAACACATATTGCTGTGAAACTCAGAACTGATATTTCCTTTATGGAAGTAGAAGCTTTATGGTTGGAAATTCAACTACCACATATACAACCTGTGCTTGTTGGATGCTGCTACAGACCACCTAGTGCTGGGAGTAGATACTTAAATACGATGGGAGATATGTTAGATAAAGCATTAGCCGAAAGAAGGGAAATATATTTTCTTGGTGATACAAAAACATGTGACATAAAACAAGTTGTAAATGTACTAACAAGAACAGTTATAAATTGGATGGGAATAAAAACCTCTACATGTCTTGACTATATTTACACAAATACAAAAAATCAGTTTTCAGATGCCATATCAGTACCAGTTGGCTGTAGTGATCACAACTTGGTGGCAATAACCAGGAAAACCAAAGTTCCAAAAGCAGCACCACAAGTGATTAAAAAGATGCAGACAATTCATATTAGACGGTTTTATTAATGACATAGAAGCCATATGCTGGACTCAAGTCTATAAGGAGAATAACCCAGATGCAGCACTTGATACATTTATGAAATTGTTCATGCCAGTAGTAGAGAAACATGCACCACTAAAAAGTCCACAGTGAAGAACATAAAGGCCCAATGGACAGATGAAGAATTAAAAAACATCAACAATAGAAAGGAACTATGGAAGACCGTGAATAGTATATTGAGAAGGAAGGGAAATTTGGCACCATTTTCTATTGAGGTAGAGGGATAATTTATAACAAAACCTGAATCAATTGCTAATTATTTTAATGACTATTTTATTAAAAAGACACAAATCCTTCAAAGTAAGATGAGCAAATTAAATGGCGAACAGTGATGTAGAAGGATAAGGGAGTCAATTATGAAGGAGAAAAATGGTCAATTTTAAAAACGGAAAAGTAAGCGAGGAAAAGGTTGAAAAACTCAAAACAGTTATTTACAGAGCCATTAAAGAGTGGAACTGCTTACCTGATTTCCTACTGAACGCTAATAGCAAAACAAGGTTCAAAAAACTAATTAAAAAACATTACCTAAAAGACATGGACGATATATGAATATCTGTCCACATGCAGAATGTGAACTATAAGGGATAGATTTAAAATAGTAATGATCAGTCATACCAGTTATTTTCTTAAAAAGTTTCTTAATCTTACTATCATTATTTTGTGTATGTATTGTCTATGAATTTGTGTACATCTAGTATACAAATATATGTTGTTCTCGTCTTTCTTTTTGTTTTGATTGCTTATTGTGTTGTAAAATGTATTTATTTGTATAGAACTTTTTTTTGTTATGTGCATTTTACTATGACGTGTGATTCATATTTATGTGTGAGATGTTAGTTGGACCTCAGGAAGAATAGCTGCTATTGCAATAGCAGCTAATGAGGATCCAAATAAAACAACAATAAAACAATAAAGGGAGTTTTTTCTTGCCACTGTTGTCGCCACAATTACTGCCATCTCTGTGGTGCTGCTCATAAGAGGCGTTGACCTGTTTTCACTGTAAAACTGCTTTGTGACATCAAATAAGTTTAATAACATTACTATAACAGTCCATAAACCAGTGAATTAAATTACAATTATGCAGGTAATGTTTTTTTAATGATAAAATGTTCCATATTACTAAATAATTAATTACCAGAAACTTCTATGTTAGAAAAACATTGAGTTCGACCATCTGACCAATTATTAAGTATTTAACAGTTACATTTGTACATATCACATTTAATATTTGATGCATAATTTATTTTTTTAATTATATATAAAACAAAAGTTTAATCCCTTATTCTTGGAGTTGCCTTTACATTTTTTTACATTTTCCCACTGGATGGAATAGCCACTAGGGCGCAGAAAACATATCTCTGAAAATGTTTCATTGTTTTTTTATTAATTCAATTAGATCTTAATGCATTATTATTAGTTATATTATATATATATATATATATATATATATATATATATATATATATATATATATATATATATATATCATTTTCATTCCTTTTAATATACTGAGTAATTGTAAGCTCATTTACATTTGCATTTGTAATACATTAATTCATTTATAATTAAATCATACAAATAAAATGAAATAACTTAAGCCTGATTCATGGAAATTAATTTGAACAAAATAACCCAGTCTCAAAAAGACCAGTTCACTGAGGTACCCCCTTTGTGGAATTATCCCTTTATTTATATAAATGTAATATTATGTATCAATTTGGCACCTAAATTCACACCAAAAAAAATTCAACACATTCATTTAAATTAATGACATCAGTTTAATGAAAGAACATGACCTGTGCTGGATAGAAAAACGTTTATTGACAGTAAGCAAATTGTACTTATTTAAGAGCTTTACCATTTGTTTATACACTTTATAATTATTGTTTTGCTTACAAGTTAATTGTGAATCAAGCATATCCACAGACACTGCCGTCCACTGCAATCCTTTCTTCCATACTTTTGAACACTGGTGCAGTATTTAAACATCACTTTATGTGGACCCATCAACGCACATATCACTTCAATTTGAAGCAATGAAGTAACTGTACACAGCAGAATAAAAAAAGACATTGATCATAAGGGCACATTTCAATCAGTTTTGGATCATATCCTTTATAATTAACAAATCACAACAAAAGCAAATCAACAGAAAGACATAAAAGAAATGTGTAAAACAACCATGTAAAAGAAAGCAGGAAAAGTAAGGATTTGGAACAGATACACGTCTCACACTTTCTATGCAAGGCATAAGAAGATGTTGTACCTGTGACAGTTAAACTTATTTTACAGGTGGAAGGGCACATTGATCAGGGGTAGGAATGGGGTTCACGGAGTTTGCTGGACTAACGGAAGAGGGAAGGCAATCCAGCTGCTGGAGAAGTGCTACAGTGAACCCGGATACCTTTACAAACTGGAACGGACAGACCCTTTTCAGAAAGCCTCAGCAAATTCAAGCACAGGCTTGAGAAAACAATGTCAAGTGTCAGTCTTCAAGTCATACATATTGTTTCTTCTGTGCTTGAGAGGCGAAGCCTTTCGCCTTCTCTTTAGCAGCAAGCGCCGTTTCTCTGGCCCTCTCAGTCGCCGTCTCTGCCAGCGTCCGTGTAGGAGTTTCACCTGCATAACAGTTAAATGTAGCTTAGCAAAAGATAGCATTAAAACCAATCTAATAACTTAGAATGTCCCCTTATTCATACAATACCACACATGAAGAACTGGAATTCTTACCCTGCATTTTGGCCAAGACATATTCAAATCCTTTCATAGTCTTTGTGACACTGCTCTTAAATCTCGCCAGGCCAAATTCCTGTAGAGAAAACAGAGGCCATTTAGAGAAATGAAAATTCATGCTGTTGCCAAGAAATGCTGAAGGTTAACTGAAGTAATTTAAGCACAGACTAAACAGCTGCTCAGCTGTCAGCAGACCACATATACACTCTCATGACCAGTCTGTACTGGTTGTGCTATTTATAGTACCCGCTGGTAATTTTATAGGTTATAACAGTAATACAGCACAAAATGACAGACAGTGCCGGCACCATGTTACTCAAAACCCCCAGGATTTTCCTGTGTTTCCACACTAACGACCGCCCTTTAGCCCACTGACCTGAACTGCTCTGGAAAGGCCGTAGAGGCTGGAGGAGATCCAAGCCTCTCTCTTGATCTCTGTCCAGTTGCTATTGTCAGGGTTCACTCTGTACACACAGCGCTCCTCCACAGACTGCAGGCAGAAAAGCATAAACAAGTTACAACTGCAAACAAAACTAGCTGGTGCAAAACTAAACAGGGGATTTTACCACAAAAATTCAGAAAAGTATAATTAACATGTTTTATTAAGTGGGTTTTTATTGTTCTTTGGCTATGAATCTGAATCTTTGGCCTGGGTGATGGAAGGCGTCCAAAAAGGCTCTCATTATTAAGCCATTTCAATTACAAAAATCCATTACAGATGTAAACAACCAAGACACTTGTCATTGTAATGCATGGCTTATGTTAGAACTGAAGCATCATCAGCAAAATCACTTAATTTTAAATAATTAATTTCTTGTTTAGCAAAATCTAAAATTAATATAATTAAAATATAGAATTTTCATTGAAATGATAAATGTGATAATATACAGTTCTAAGCTCTGCTACACTGAACACATGATCAACACCTGTTTCTGCATTTTGGTTTTAATTTAGACCTACATTTTAACACTAGATTTTAATACTGCTTTCATATTGCTTAGCCAACACAGTTATGTCAAGTCAGTGTTATTTTCACAGTAGCACAATAAAAATGTACACCATTCATCTGAAATCAACAATCCCTTCAGTCCTGTTTACCTCAGTTAGAGATCCTTTGTTAGTGTGGTTTATCACATTTAATAGTTTAACCATTTCAGATCTTTTTAGAAACTATTTAAATCAAATTAAAGAAATTAAACTTAGCACAGTTTATTTTTTTCACACAAACTAAAACTTTTACACATTTACTTTCACTAACAGCAGCAAGTAAAATGATTTGCCTGATTAGAAACTACACAAAAAATGTAATAAAAAAATAATATCATCATGTTAAGTATGAAAGATTATTAGCATATATTTTTAGAATATGCCAATCCTAATGCATTTTGTACGAATACCAAAACATTGTGATAAATACTGTGACTATCTTTATATATCGTACTATAATTTTTTAACCATATCGCTCAGCCCTATAAGTAAATGACATACATCACAAGTGCTGATTTGTTAAATCAATATCAGAATATATCTTTTACCAACCAAAATTAAGAAATATGTTGTGATATTATGATTTTTCTATCACATGGTTTAGTCATATACAAGCCAATAACTTCATTCACTGTATTACCATAAGGGCTCGGCAACCAAACTAAGAATTTAGCCCGAATACAACAGAAAACAATACAAGACTAACAGAAAGGTTTTTAACAGATTCAGTGCAGCTCACCATAACACGTGCATGGCTGATATTCCATGTGAGAGTGACCATTGTTCTGTTGTTAGAATCCACTACAGAGTCCTCAATGATGTAGGCCTTGCGTGCCATGTGACTGGGCAAGAACTTCTCTGCCCAGCGTGGTGCTCGGCTGGTTTTGGTCAAGAGGCGTCTGGAAAGGAGACGGTTATCAGGAGTCACCTCCCGAAAGACAATGTCTTCAGTCAAAACATGATTACTGAGGAGAAGGAGAAAAAAAGGGATTATGTGAGAAAACTGTCTTACTTCTACATGATGATCCAAGTCACCTTTGGTATATCACTAAACAGTTCACTGAAAAAGCTTCGGTTTTACCTGTAAGGGTTTGGGTATCTTTGCCAGAATGCTGCAAATACTTGGTCCCATGTTCCTTTAAGAAATCCTACACAGCTGAAATACTTCACCATTGTTCCCAATTAAACCACATAGGCGAAGAACTGCAGGCAGAACACACATTTCACTGATGATTAGACATGTTAACTTAGCAAAATGAAATGATCAATATAACTGTATATTTTCAAGCTAGCTGAAGTGCTACAGTTGGTGTAAGTCTGTGGATAGTTCCACCATTCTCCAGACTGGGGTTTAATTTCACAGCTGAGCAGCACATGAGCCTTAACCTCACACTCACCTACTGGTGTAACATGATTCAAACACTGGATAGAAGCATTAGACAAATGCTGTAAATGTGCAACACTTTTCTGATCAAGATAATGCGTTGCTGGAAGGCGGATTTACTAGTAGAAACTCTCATTTCAGATATCAGGTCTGAAATATTTACTAGTAATAATGCCTGAATTTACAGATTTATTATCCATTGTGATTAATCATATTACCTGGATTACATAGTATTTATTTTAATTTATTAACATAGAATTTCATTCACTTATCTATCATAAAATTGTATTTGTAATTAAAAACTGCAGTAATAGATGTACAGAATTATCTTTTTACTACTAAACATTGTAGTTCACATTTCTGGTCAAAATTACAATGAAAATAGAAGAACCATTTCTACTAGAAAAAAGTAACTGTAGATCTGTAACTGGACATTTACTAGTAAAAATAAAAGAGTAAAATAACCAATCAAAATTACATTAAAGATGTTCTGACCTGGTAATATGAGTAGTCAGAACGGATTTAGTTATCTGGTATTATTACATAATACCAGATACATAAATAACCCAGATATAAAAAAAACACTCAATATAAATAACCCTAAAATAAAAAACAATATAAATACCGCAAATATAAACACCGCTTATATAAATAAAGTTAATATAAACAGCTGCTGTCCTTGAGTTTCAGACTCTGTCCCTTATCGCAGCGCGCTAGCTTTAGCATTAGCATTACCGTGTCCTCCAGGTACAGAGCAGGCTAGGCTAGCGGCTAACCACTAAATGAAAACACAGAATTACTTCTTTACAAAGTAACTGAAACTGGGGTCTGGAGAAGCAGCGGACTCGTGCGGGCGGTCAGATATTTACCGGGCTGCAGGAAAAGCGGTTTTACTGCGGATTCTTTATCATTTCTCCTCCGCCCTCCTCCTGCGCGCTCACACCACGAGAAAGACTTACTTCCGGCCAGAGAGCAGCTGATGCAGGGCTGACCCCGCCCCTCAGCAGGGTGCGTCCGTATTTCCACTCCCTATAAACTACACCTTACTCCCTATTCTCTACCCCTACCCCCTTCTCCATATTTCCTACCTCTAATCCTTATCTTCAACTCTCTAATCCCTTTCCCCTACTCCCTATCCCCTACTCTCTACCCCCCCCCCCCCACTCCCCATCCACTTCTTCCTATTCTCTATTCTCTACCCCCTACTCCATGTTTCCTACCCCTAATCCTTATCCTCTAGGACCCCTAGTCGCTAATCCCTTTCCCCTACTCTCTACCTCCTATTCCCTACCCACTTCTCCCCATCCCCTACTGCCTACACTATATTCTCTGCCCCTTTCTCCGTACTCCCTACCCCCTACTCCCTAATCCCTACCCCCTATTACCTACCACTTACCCCTAACCCCTAATCTTCTGATTGGTGGAGAGAATGTTTTGGGTGCTTTAGAATAAAACAACTGACTGGCTGAGGCAGAGCAGCTCATCTCATATAAAATAGTGGAAAGAACCTATACTTTTGTTCAATAGAGAACACGTGTTTTATTTCTAAATTAAGGTATTATTCCATATTTTAAAGGATGGTTCGCAAACCTAGGACTGAAAAGTGGCTCTAAATCTCATGAAGTGATGTTGAAAGGGTAACACCTAACATGATGTTAAACATTACCAATACTCATACTAATACTAATATGATTAAAGTGGCAAAATGTTGGCATACATTTTTAGTTGTAAAACCTGCAAGTTGCCACTGTCTTACTTTATTCAGTTAGTGCCCTAGAGTGGCTATAAATGCCCCACAAAGACTAATGTATAATAATGTATGTAAAGTATGCTTTTGAAAATAAAAAAGTGATATTTAAAAGAAATCTGGAATTTATATTAATTTAAATGTAATGCGTTTACAGATAAAACTATTTTACAAGAAGATTGCTACTAGAGTTACCTTGCAGCCTCTCGTTAATTCCAGCAGGGGGCAGAATGTTCTCACATTTTACCCTGAATCAGCTCCTCCTACAGATATACAACATATCATTGTAACAAATCTTCAACTGAAGGCAAATAAAAAATAAACATTAAATTGTACATGTTGATATTTATAATATAACAAGAGTAATCGCAACCCAGTAAATGACATGACTGGATCTGACTTTTAGTTTCAAGCACGATATAGGAGAAAACACACACACACACACACACAAATAAGAACAGAAATTAAGTGAAAATGATGCAAAAAAGGTTCTTGGGCCTGTAATCATTCTCCTTTAATCGTTTTTAGCATCATAAACATTCCTCATGTGACAAATCTGTATAATTATGACTTGTGGGTAGATTCTGAATCTTATAACATGTGGTTAGGTTTTCCTGTCGCTGACAAGCTGTCCTCAAATCTTGTAATCTTTAATACACAGGTGACTTCCAGCACCAGTTAGCATTATGAGTGGTAATTCTTTTTTAGTAACAGATACAATGACAAACATCAACATAGCCAATGTTTTCTGGATGCCGTTATGCCGCTGTTTGAAATGCAGAGAAATAACAAATTAAGCACTTTCTGGCCTCCTCTTATCATTTAAATGTTATCCATCTGCTACAGAAGGCTGGGTGCTCCAATACTGGACTTGGGTGATTAAGCTATTAAACAGGCCTCGTCTGTCATCAGAGCAATTTTAATCATGTAGCTTTCTCATGTAAATTTTAATTTACCTCCATTCAAATCAGAACAACACAATGAAACTCTCGCATCTTTTAGTTTCATCTTTGCACTTCCATTATAATAACTAGACTGACAAGCACTGATTATAAACTGTTATTAGCTAAATGTAGTACCTTATACATAATAAAACACATGCAATCTGCTGAATATATCTGAATACGAAAAGCAAATAAGGTCAGGGTTATGAGGATCACAGCAGGTTCTACACTCCTAGAGGGTCCTTCTTGGTTTATGAGCAATATGGAGGGTCAGACTGCGGTTGCGGGATGCCCATCATTGTATCCGTTGACCATCAGTCCTCGCAAAGACCGGGTTCGGAAGGAGCCCTCGGGGTGGATAGTGTCTGGTTTATGTTCACAGCGGAAGAACATGAGGAAGCCGTTCCTGTAGTTCTTGTTCATCCAGCCATAGAGCAGCGGGTTGGTGAAGGTGGAGCACATGGCCACGATGTGAAACAAGGTGTAAAGAAGCTTGTACTCTTTGAACTTGAGGACCAGGTCAAGGTCACTGGCCAGCTGGAACACGTGAAAGGGAAGCCAGCACACAGCAAAGACCACAACCACCAGGGCCAGCATCTTGGTTGTCTTTTTGCGTCGGCTGATGTTGTCGTTACGGTTGGATGGACTGACATGGTTCTTCAGCTTGACCCAGATGCACACGTAAGCATAGCTTATTATCCCTAGTGGAAAAACATACTGCAGAAGAAGCATGGAAATGCTGTAGATGATGGCGTCCCGATTGGTGCCATGGGGCCACTTTTCAGAGCACACGGCGATCCGTAAGTTAATGTATGGGATTTCCTCGTAACGGTATTCCCTGAAGATAGCCAGAGGCCCAGCCAGGATGGCTGCGAAGGCCCAAGTCAGGGTGATGATGATAAAACTAGTACACCTGGTGAGCCGCTGGCCCAAGTGGAACACGATGCACCTGTAGCGTTCAAGAGCGATGACTGTGAGGGTCAGTATGGACACATGGACGCTTAGAGCTTGGGCGTAAGGCACCATGTGACACATCACTGCCCCAAACTTCCACTCATCTAGTAAAGTGTATGCCAGTGTGAAGGGTAAGCACATAGTGTCCACCATCAAGTCGGCCAAAGCAAGGTTGGCAATGAAGTAGTTGGTAACAGTGCGCATGTTTCTGTAGAGAACGATCATGTAAATGACCAAGGCGTTTCCCATCAGGCCAAGCAAGATTATAAGTGTATAAGCTGTTATAAGGGCAATCTGAACGCTCAGGTGCTTTGTGATGTCATCCACAAACACAGGTTTATGAAGATCCATGGTGTCATTGCCCAGGTTGTGGTCTTCTCCTCCTCCACAGGCTACTTCACTCGTGCCGTTTGCTGGATCCGACGGGCCCATGATGTTCTAAAAGTCTTCTCAGATCAGTCCAAGAACTTTCAGCGTGTACCTGTTGCAGAAAATAAAGTCACTGTTATTTTATAAAAAATATATATTTTCTTGAGCTTGCAAGAGTATAGAGTTGTGTATGAAATCATTAACTGGTTTTCTATACATGGATTAAGTCTAGTTTTGGATTGAAGATTGGTCTAATAAACAAGCCCTATAATTAGGCTGCGTCCGAAATCGCGTACTTCCATACTAAACAGTATGCAAAAGCAGTATGCGAGATCGGGTAGTGTGTCCGAATGCGCAGTAGGCGAGTTTGAGTACGCGAAAAGTTCCCGGATGACGTACTGCACCGGGAGACATTTTTAAGTATACAAGCCCAGCACACTTCACCCGCTAATATTTCCCACAATCCACCGGGAGCCGCGCTGAGCTGAGTGACCCGTCAGTGAGCGGCGGAGCGGCGGGGGAGAGGAGTGGAGAGAGAGAGAAGTTTATGAGGTGAGGAGATTCAGATATATAAACTGTTTTGGTTGTTTGTGATATCAGGCTGTAAATGAAAGATTTATGAGGGTTAGTTTAAGTTAAAGTAGCGAGTTATAGGGGTGTGGGTTTGTTATTAATGCTGTTGCAGACAGAACATCTTTATTTTCGTATCTGAACTGCTTTACTGAGCAGCGTTAGCCCTGTGCTACTGAGATCAGTTAGCTTAGCTAGAGTTATCAAACTTATCACAACTCTTTATTAATCTTCTGTTCTACAACACCAGCGTTTACTAACTCACTACAGCCCTGTATACTGCTGCAGTGCTGAAGAGCTGGGGCAGTTTTAACTTAATACTGATCAGTCTGTATAAACTCATCTGAGGAAAAAGGCTGCTGATATCAGAGAGGCTTTTCAACAGACAGACAGACTGGTTGCCAAAAATCACATTAATAAATTATAACCAAAATCTGACCATTTCATTTAGTTTTATTAAATAGCTAGCTAACCAGCCAGGATGGTAAGACTTTTATGTTGTTCAGAATTTATATTATATTTGTTTAATGACCAAGCTAAACTGTTTTAATCTGTGTGTGTTTCAGATTCAACTATCCTTCCTACTCGAGAGGATGAAGATGAAGAGAGGGAGAAAAAAAAAAATGAACAATGAATAAAAAAAATAAATAAAGCTACTTTAAAGACTTGTCATTCTTGTATTTTGTGAGAAATGTATTTGTGTAAATATGCAAGTGAGGGAAAAATTATATTAAATAAAATAACTAAAATATTTTTTTATTGCCAAATATGATTCCCAGTTTTCCAGAAACTGACTGGTTCTAGCATATTTTATTTACATCAGTAATGCATATATGTTGCCTTTATGTTTAATGCAGTCAGTAAAAGATAATGTATAACAATAAGGATCATGTGTTTAAATATTTAGGCTAGAAAAGGAAATTCTGAGGTGAAATGGAAAGGCAGGAATTAATTAACATTTTGGTATTTATCTTTGAAACTTTTTGATAATTGTTTTGTTGCATAAGCTAGTATTATTAATATACTTCATGAATAATAAACAGTCTGTTCATATTTATTATTAAATATTTCATATTTGAGGAAATATTAATTTTAAGTTTTATTTACAGTCAGTGTTTATTAAATAGGACAGTTTGGGGGTTTATTTATTAATAAGAGCTGATTAATGAGGGGATTTTAATTAAATTAATTAGGGTAAAGCTCTGTAAAGTGTGCCGCTGGTTAGGAGGGGTGAGAGGTGAAAGGGCGTCAGAGGTAAGATGGTGGATGTAGTGCGTCCGAGGCTGCGTGCGTACTGCGGTCTGGCGTACTGAAAAAGCGTACTGCTTTGCTCGACAAGCAGTGCGTACTCACCCCAATCCAGTACGTACTGCTTAAGTACGCGATTTCGGACGCAGCCTTAGTTGAGATATGCTGTTGAAATTACTTAATTAATGTATCCTATATAACAGTAATGTAAAAATGTAAACTACTGCAAGTACAATGAGAGCCTTAAAAGTGCATCTGGCTCTGCTTCTGGTCTATACTGCGCAGAATCTGGTTGCTTTTCATGGCTTCATTTTTTGGACTGGAAATGACAGGCATAAATGTCTCTACATTTTTTACAACAAAAAGTCCACCTCCAGGAAGAACAATGTTAACATGACTGAATTTAAAGATGGGCGTGTCTGTGTTAAGGTTAATTCTGCAGTGACCTTCAATCTGTCAGTAGGAATCACTGAATGGAGCAGCAAAATACGTGTGTATTTTGTTCACCCCTCCCACACGTGCTGAACATTCTTCGTCTTGTGAAATGGATCATGACCCGAACAAAGGACTATATTGCCATTTAAGCCGATTACCCGACTTCAAATATAATAATGTCCTGCTGCAGGGTCCACTGCTGAGGGGGGAGCAGAATATTGGCAATAAGCAGCTTGATATTTGGTCTCTGGTCATCAGGGACTTGAAAACAAATCTAGGGGACTTGGGTGGCCTTTTAAAGTATAGATCAGACAGTCTTTCAAAAGGCTTTCTCTTTGTTGGTTTTTACAGCAATTATAGGCACGTGTGTGATTATTAGGCTGTCAGAACTATTTAATAGAGCCTTCGTAAAATACCTGGGGCCCACTGTATATATTTATGAAAAGCACTTGTGCTTCCATTTGTTGTTACGCAGCAGGTCATTTCGAAGCAATTACGATGTCTCATTTAAAACCAGCCGAAGAGCACTTTGTAAGAAAGTCTTGTAACGTCGCAAATGTTTTCAATCTTGTGTAAAACAGGTTCCCGCTTTTCTCCTCTATAGCAGACAGAGATTACTTCTTATTGCAGTGCTCTGTCAGCAGCCAGCCAGCAATAAACGATTAAGCTAAAACTTAGTGCACCCTTTGTAGCTTTGTTGTCATATGGTTGCTTCTGTGTCAACTGAGGATAGTATCAATAAAAGAAATGACTTATTTAAGTATCTCTCTGAACTTTAAATTCCCGCTTCTTCTAGGCCTTTTGAAGAGGATCCTTCTGAGATGCAGCACAGTTTGCTGAAAGGTCATCTCCTTAGTGACAGACGGTCTTTGCATCGAGAAAAGAAGTGTCCATTCATTTTACCTGGTCATTGAAAACATCTACACATATGAAGACGTGAAGTGGCAATCTGAATCACTCACGTCTTCAAGGGCTTGGTGGAACAGAAAGGTGAAATTACTATACAGTTATTACATTGGGAAAATGGTTTCATTTAGGTAGCACTTTAGCATTGCGATAACAGCAACATCGTTTGTGTAAGTCTTGCAGAGATAAGCATCAACCTGGAAAATTGCATCCTGAGGGCAGATGTCTCTGGAACAAAATGAATCTCTAGGTTTGTGTGCGTTTGGGGATGTGTGCATGTAAAGCAATAAACAGTTAGCATGGAAATAAGAGCAGTGTCTAATGTGATTGGCTTCCTCTCCTGAATGGTTCAACATGTACATGATTCTTAACGCTGGGTTTCACTTGTCACTGTGCTCCTTACAGTGCTAAATAACCCTGATATTAGAGGAAATATTATTGAAAGTGTAGCACTTCTCACCTTTTAAATTTCAGCTAAATTTATCTTTCAACTTCATATCATATTCAAAAGTCTCTTGAGGAAAATTTCAGTCAGGCCATTTTAGTCTTTTCCTCCGTTTATTACAGCTTTGACCCTGCAGATGGTTCTAGTCTGTCTCTCATCACTAATCACTGACACCGTGTTGATATGTTGAATCACTCAGTGCTGCAAATGATGATTTCTTGGCAAGTAAAGTTATGAGAACTCTTGGTTTATTTATGCTTTTTTTTAACAAAAAGGTTTTTGTAAAATGTTTCTACAACACTCTACAACTTCTATTTTTTTAGGAAAGAAAAATATTCCATATAGAACCAGTATAACTTAAATGAATAATCTCAAATCATCAAAGGTTTCTGGCCAGGATAAGTTGTTATTCATATAAAAGGAAATTTGTAAAGAATATTTTAAATGGTTGTGTATAGAATACAATTTATTTGTTTATAGTTCTTTATAGGACGTATTTGGCTTACAGTGTATGTTTGAAAACTGGTTCTTTGGTATTCATGCTTCTGCCCTTGTAGAAATTGGAAAATACCACAGCTCTGTTTATTCTGCCTCACCATCAGCAGCCAGAGCCTAAGATGCACGGCCAATTGTGCTCTCTTAGACTCTGGCCGCTGAGGCCATGGGTAGATATCATGCCTCTTTAAGTGCATTGGCTGATCAGAAATCAAAAAGAGGCGGTGGCTAAATTCACTGGTATCAAAGGAGGCTTGTACTTGTCCTTACCATCCTAGTGTTGAGAATACTGTAAGTAATGGGGGAAGTCATAGTAAGTGGGCAGTTTAAATAGCTCAGCTAAAACATATACAACGTATTTGTAAATACTGCATATTTGTAGATGGTTTGCTAAATAAGAATCTACTTTTGTTACAAGTTAAAGAACATCTTTAATTATGCATACTACTACATATACAACCTTTATCTTAAAATATATTATATACATTTAATTTACTTACAACCCCTACCATACCAGAAAACCACTAAAGAGAAATTATGGTGTGTATACTTTTTTAACTGCTTTAACTTAATCATGAGAAATTACACTTCGAAGGAGGTTTAAAAATGCACAACTGGTTCTTTACATCAAAAAATGGTTCTTCTATGTGATGGCAAATCGTTTTTAAAATCATTCTATATTGAGACAAACTGATTCCACCTCTTGCCTACAAGTAAGATAACCCCTTTTCTGTATTATATAGAACTCTTTTGTGCAATTATGCATTAAAATGATAAAAAAAATACCATATTCGTAATATTGTATCATGTTACCATTGGTGTGTAATTTAATTCCATATAAGAACATACATGGGTTGTCTGTGTGGAAGTGGTCACATGGTTTGTGGACGGATGACTATGATGATTATACACTGCCTGGCCAAAAAAAAGTTGCCACCAAAAAAAAAAAGGTCACACTGTAATATTTGGTTGGAGCGCCTGTCTGTGGCTTTGTTTTAATAAGCTTCTGCAACGTCAGAAGTATTTCAATCCAGTGTTGCATTAATTTATTAATTTTTTTACCAAGATCTTGCAGCAGCATTAATGATGGTAGAGTCTGACCAACCACTGCACAAAGCAGCACTTTTCCATCCAGCACATCCCAAAGATTCTCAATGAGGTTAAAGTCTGGACTCTGGACTAGTAAACAATCCACACTGAAAAAAATGTGGAGTAGGATTTACTTAAAAAAACCTTGTACACGTTTTACACACAGAAATACTAAGTAAATTTAACATAGCATTTTTTTAAGTAAAATTTACTTGCATCTCCTTACAGTTTTTATTAGTAATACCAAAGTAATATTTACCACTGAAAGCAAGTATTTTTTTACTTAGTTACATTTTGATTAAAATTTCTGGTAAAAAACTAGTACACATATTACACTAAAAACTCCAAGTATTTTGTTAATAATGGGCACTGCTTAAAACACCTCCCTGAAAAATGAAGACACACAATATCCACAAAATATAATTTTATTTTTAAACACAAAACACACAGAAAAATTATGGGCATTTTGTAAGAGTACTGCTTAACTGGTTAACTGCTTAACAAATGTCCACTTGACCTGTCTTAGTTTTATCTTCTATCCCAATTTAGCTTAGCTCTTGCTCTATACAATTAAGAGAAGTAATCCAGAAACAATTGATCACAGAATGATATAAAATGAACTCAAACATCTCACGAGACAATATTCAACCACATATGAGGAACACTGCTTTCTAGTGAGGGCCATAGACTACACAGTAAGCTCGGCTAGCCTCGTGGTAACTGAGGCAAGCAGTTAATGCTAGTGAGGGCCATAGACTACACAGTAAGCTCGGCTAGCCTCGTGGTAACTGAGGAGTTAGCAAATGCTAACGGGAGTCATATAATACACAGTAAACATGGCTAGCCTCATGGTAACTGAGAGGAGGTAGCTAATGCTAGCGGGAGAATAGACTAGGGCACTTTGTCATAAAGCTGGGGGGTTAGCTAAATGCTATCCGGAGAAATTAGCAAACAATAGCGGTGGCCAGGCGCCGAGTTAATTAGCCGCGGTAGCTAACGCTAACACGATACCGGGGCGGCTCATATTACACACAACACACTTATACCCATATCAACACTCTTATACCCATATCACATTATACACTTCAACATTTACTTATTTCCCACCTGGATAAAAGGATGAAGAAAGACGCGTTCAGCAATCATCTGACAGGCAGTACCTGTTATCCCAGAGCCACACTCTAGCGCCCCGCATTAAGTTGGGGCGTGTCTAACGTCTGACGTCACACGAGCGTTCTTTTGGCAACATTTTACTTGAATTTCTTTAGTTAATGTAATGATGACAACATTTCAGTAATTTTTACTACAGTTACTACAGTTAAATTTACTGAATGTATTTAACTAAATGGGAAGACACACAATTACGCAGAAACTCCAAGTATTACACTGAATTATACATTACATTTTTGAGTAATTCTCAGAATTGATGTTTTCATGTAGAAATTACTTTAATTGTCCTTGTTGTATTTACAAAGTCAAAAAATCATTTTTTACAGTGCATGTGTGAAAATTGTGATCTCATGCTCCCTGAATTCCAATTTCACAATTTCAGCCCCATGAATCCTGACATTATCATCTTGGAATATGAAGAAAAAAATCCATTAATGGAATAACCTGGTCTATATTCAGTATATTCAGGTAGTCAGCTGACCTCATTCTTTCAGCACATACTGTTACTGAACCTAAACCTGCAGACCAACTTTTAATCTTCATGAGGTAGAGTTATCTGAAATAGTTTTAGTTTAGCATCATGAAGGAGTTCCTGGAGGTGCCAAACAATAGATTTCTAAAGGGCAGATAAGGGTTCAGAAAGCTTTAACCCTTTAGCTTTTCTGTGTACAGTTGGGCATCTATCCACTAGTAAAAAACACAAAGAAAGAAGCAGACAGTAGCTTCTACCTGTTCAAAAGCCTTTTCCTTTCTTCCATAGTGCCACTTCACAGATAATAAAGCTGGACGTTAAGAACGTTAAATCAATGTTAATTTCTCCATCCACAATGCATTGAAACAACTCAATGTCAGAATTGATTTATTTGTGCACATAGATTTTACATTAATTCAACGTTATGGTTTTAATCGTACAGTTTGTATTAAAAAATATGCATATCTTATTTGTATTATATTATTTTATACTGTACTGCAGTGTAGAAAGGGATATTTAAATTATTATTATTATTTGTGGGATTCACATTTCATTTTGATTACAATTCTCTTGTAAACAGGCCAAATGTTAAGAAAAACATCTCGTTTTGTGGAAAATATGTCTGGCTAGGGTTTGTGAGTGTAATATTCTAATATTAACATGATTTTGATACACGCAGTAATTAACAGTGTTGTTTCATTTTCAGGTAAATAAACGCTCTGAAAGTTTTAAAAGGTAAAGCTGGAATCAGCTCTGTAAATCCAGATAAAGATGTTAATGAGTCTCGCGCTGCTGCAGAGCTGTAGAACTCGATATAAAACCCAGTAAAAAAGACTCACCTTTACCGGGAGAGCCGGGGCTGAGGGCAGGTCCGGACACCGGGGCTTCTTCTTCCCGCATCCCTGCATCCATCCATCCTCCTCCTCTTCCTGCTGCTGCTGCTGAGCAGCACGAGCCGCCGCGCGCCCTCACTACTCATCCAATACAGCAGCAGCGCGAGGAGCAGCAGCGCGAGGAGCAACAGCGCGAGGAGCAGCAGCGCGAGGAGAAGGAGTATAAGAAGAGTAGGAGTAGCAGGAGGAGCAGGTCTGGTGGCGAAGAGCGAATCCAGCAACTCACAGCGCTGAGAAACAGCGTTTATTAGCAAAAGACGCTACATTTCCCCTCGACACTGTCCACCTGTCTATCCACCTGTCTGTCTGTTTACCCGCCTGTCTGTCTTCTGCAGGAGAAAAGCAGGAGTTCAGATTCGCCTCCTGCTGTTGATCAGCAGCTCTTTGCTCAGATGTTGAGACGCTTCACCTCCATAATACGTCCTTATAATATCAGTAATTAAATTATGTAAAACTCTCCTGATCCGCCTCAGTTCTGGGGGTGAGCTCGTGCTGCTTCACTGACGCTTCATATATTTTCTGCATGATTAATGGAAACATTACGAAAAAGGTCCTTCAAAGAGGTTTAGTAAAAGAGTCTGGATTTTTCACAGTGGGAATGAAGTGATCAAGCTTCTGTGCTTAAAGAATAATTACACATTATTTCATTTCATTAATAATAAGTTAAATTTAATGTGTTTATAAAACACTCTAGATGTTTTAACTGGTGACCAGATTTGTTTTAGACCAACCTGGGATATGTTTTTTTTTTAAGTTGATGGTTTGGCAACATGCATGATCAACCCGACCAAACTGATCGACCAGCATGACCAGAAGGACCAGTTTGGCTGACCAGCATGACCAAGTTGGTTTACCAAGAAGACCAGTATTACCAAGCTGGTTAACCAGGATGACCAAATTTGGGAAACAAAACCAGTATAACCAATCTGGCCAAACAGCTGATTAGCATCACCAACCAAAATAAAATTTACATACACTACGCTGGTCAAGAGCTAGTTAGCCAACTAGCTTACCAGCAATAAAAAACCTTTTCATCTGGTAACAATGACCAGCTTTTCAATCACCTTGACCATCAAAGCCCAGCTTTGATCAACTGAATCAATCTACCAAAAGCTCATCTGAAACTGAATTTTTAATATAACACTTTTCAAAATAACGTAATTCTTGAGGTCAATATAATTGTTAATGTAACTTTCTGTGGTGTAATTGCGCTATAGGCTTTTGGAGAGAACACAGTTCTATTCTGCAGCTCAATGTTGTATACTTTAGACTTTATACCACATTTGGCCGCACCAGGAATTAGACATGGAGTTCCTGTTCATGTTCAAGTTCATGTTCCAGCTGTACCAAGATCAATGCTGCATTTGAATGTTGAAATGATTTAAAATGCCTGTTTCTTCTACGCTAGAGGTGGAGATAAATTATCAAGCAATAGTTAGCAAACCTTGCTGAAGTTCTGTATTAATCTTTAGCTTGGATGTTTCCATGTCTGCAACACATTGTTACTGTGCTGTTGTGCTCTATACCTGGCAACTGAGGAAATGGTGGTTTGAAGACTAAACCCATACATATTACCATGACATACCACAGAGTTCAAATAAGTACATACTGCCTGAGGGTCTACTGTCACAAGTGGCCAGTCCTTGAACTTAACATATTTCCCTAATATCTGATCATGTTATAAGTTGCTACAGAAAATATAATTCTTAATGCTCCTTTAATTACCCTGGTAAATTGATTACTGTACATTGGCGTATTTACAGTGCTGATACTGTACTGCCATTACAATACCAGAAACCCCCCGGAACAGAGGAGCCATGTCACGGACAGCTCCCAGTAAGCAATGGTGGTTAGGAGGTTTCTTGCTCAAAGGTATTTTAGTTGTTTTGTTGAGGCACTACCACTTTCTACCAGTCAGCACCATACAAACCACACATAAAACAACCATTTTGGAATTGCTTTAAGCTGAAAGCGAACCTTTCTAATTATTGTTGTTGTCATTAAGACTTTATTTTTCTATAACAAGTTTCAGGGTTTCCATCTATACAACAAAAGCCGCAAAAAATATTTTTCTACAGTTCCATCATTTGGTTTTAGAAGTGTAAGTAAAGTCACAGTGCTTTCTGGTAATGCCAGGGGATTTTCCTAAAAGCCTAATAATCGGTTGGCTTTTAGCTGCACTATAATTGAGGCACAAATGCACTGCCTGAACCTGGCACTTTTTCCTGTAAATGAAAGAGTGAAAAAAGGATTTTGACTCAAAAACCAACAAGAAAGTAAACAGGTGCAGCTGACCGTGTCAAATGACAAAATGAGCAACCTCTAGTCAGAGAATAAAAAGGTATTTGTGTAAAAAGAGTGTTTGAAGTGAGTCACTAACGCGAGTCCCAAACCACCCATTAAATCTGCCGCCGTGTTTTCCTGCACTTCCCTCCTGCAGAGGCCTTGTGTCTAATTGAGGCTGAAGCTTGTTATTGTGCTCCAGAGACTCTGAGCCGGTCACAGGGATCACGCTTTTGCCCACCTGAGACGCTGCAGACAGACACGGCTGGTGGTCCTGCAGACGCAACCGGCACGCTTATCTGAGGTGACACTCCCTGGAGTGTGTGTGCTCCGGGTGTCACTGCTTTAATCTCCACCGTGACATCCTCTGCATTCTAATGCGACTTGGAATACAACTGGATATCTGTGTCCAAACAATACATATGAAAATGCCATCTGCCCTTTCTGGTGTTGTTCCTCTGAGATCTTCCAAGAAATCAAACATAATTCATTTTTATGTGACCGATTTTATATCAAAATCTCTTTGTCCTTTACAGGACAGGTTTTCTGATAAGATTTTAGCCACATGCATTTACACTTGGTATTCAATAATTCCTCGCCAGTCAGTCAGATTGATTACTGTATTCTGTATAGGACAGTACATTTAAATTGTTGTACTGGGAAGGGATTTGGTTAAAATGGGTGGAGGTTTAGTGGTCAAATGTGTAATGGAGTACTGATTGTTTCAAAATAGCTTTATTCAAACTAATCCATGGATTTTTGATAGCAAATTTCCATCTAAGCATTTAAGCACTACAGTTCTTAAAACCATCAAAAATTGTTAAAACTCTGGTTGCAACCACCGCACAGAACCTCTCACCACCAAACTAATATCTGGATTTGTATAGCAAAGTTCCATCTAAGCATAAGCACTAAAGTTCACTACAGCTCTCACCACCACACAGAACCTACATTTCCGCACAGAAGTTCTCAGTAAGAGGCGGTTCAGGGAGGAGTTTAGCAGTTCAACATTTCCGGACAGAAGCAGCTGGGAACAGGACCAGGGCGACAGAACAGGTATTATTATTATTATTATTATTATTATTATTATTATTATTATTATTATTATTACTGCAATAAAGGGATATTTTAGCTTAGCCCGCGGGGCTGTAGTGTTTATAAACACGGTGCTGCTGCTGACAGACTGCGCAATACCAGCGCAGCCACAGCTAAGATAAGCTAAGCTAATTCACGGCTATGTTCACTGGAGCTCA
This sequence comes from Astyanax mexicanus, assembly GCF_023375975.1. Lineage (NCBI taxonomy): Eukaryota > Metazoa > Chordata > Actinopteri > Characiformes > Acestrorhamphidae > Astyanax > Astyanax mexicanus. Next base: position 54,109 of record NC_064417.1, read on the forward strand.
ATTTGTTTGGTTTTATTTATGGTTTATTTGTTGCTAAATCTCTTTAGGGGCCATTTTCAGTCGGTTATAGGTTTTAGTGTCAGCGTTAATATAAAGGTTTAAAAGTGTAGCTGTGAGTTTTCTGTACGAACAGAGCTAACTAGCTTAGCTTATCTACTGAACCTGTTTACAGTCGGGTTAAAGTCTATCAGGCTGCAGGTTCAGACAGTTTTTACCAGTTCGGTTATTTTTCATCTTTATTTTAGAGTTTAATCCGCTGAGAAGAGGTCTCACATGTGATTTAACCTACTGATTAATATGTGTCTGGTGTAAATAAGATGACTCTGTTAATCCCCCTAAAGCCACATGATTACAGACTGACAGAAGTGGAAGTGAAAGTAAAGAACTCCAGTCTGTTCTAATGGCGAGCAGCAGCAGGAACAGTGGGAACAGCAGGAACAGCGGGAACAGTGGGAACAGTGGGGTGAGTAAAGCCACTCTGAGGGAGGATCTTACCTGCTGTATCTGTTATGAACTGTTTACTGAGCCGGTGATGTTGGGCTGTATGCATCACTTCTGTAAGCGCTGCATCTCCACTTACTGGAGGAGCCTGAGGGGACCGGTCTCCTGCCCCCAGTGCCGGCAGGAGTTCCCCAACAAACACTTCCAGACCAACTACCTGGTGGCAGGACTGGTGGAAAAAGTCAAAGCAACTTCTTCAAATGGCTACCTGAAGAATTTACAGGTGAGTTTTTTCACCCATGATAAACTGATTTAACCGGTTCCAGGTAACCTCTGCCTCACTCTGAGCTCAGGTTTACTCTGCCCTGACCGCCTGTTTTAGAGCACAGGCAATGTGTTTAAACACACTTTATAATCCGATTTAAATATTTTTCTACATTTATATAATTATCCAAGTAGTCATGTTAATAGCGTGACTAAGAAATCTGAAAAAAGAGCTTGGTTTTAGTTCATAAATTATATTCCAGTCACATTTCAAAGGTTTACTCTAGAGTATTCTCATTTTTCAGCCTGTATTTGTTTATTTTAAAAACTGTTTAGTTAAATTAATCGAGCAGCGTTTAACACAGTACTCAGAAATGGAGAAAAAAACTAGGTTGTAAATGATTTCATATAATTCATTGAGTTTATTGTCTGTTTGCAAAGCTCAGAAAGTTTCATTATCCGATAACCCAAGTTCATGTAAAGACAAGACCAAATTTTGACAAACTTCCATGTTATGCAAAAATTCTTGCTTTTAAAGAATTAAACAATAACAATACTATCTTTTTTTGCTGTAATTGTGCAGAATAAACGTTTACTTTATCATCCAGGTGTATTCCACATTATACTCTGGGCCGAAAAGTGTCACTGCGATTTAATCTTTATTGATGTTTTATTGTTTCATTAAAACAAAAAAAAATATAGCAATGGTTCCTTTAAAATGAAGTGAAATCATTCAGTAAAAACTTGCTCTACTATGTTCATATTCAGCTTAGTGATGAGATTGTTTGTGGTTGAACTGATTATTTGAATACATTTCACTTATTAACCCTCAGAAACCTTTCAAGCTGCAGAAAAAAAACGTCATGAAATTTCAGGAAGCTTATCCTGTTTGTAATTTGTAACAATCACAAGACTGATACAAAACACATGACATGCCCTTTTTTGGAAAACATGCTCTTGGAATCTGTTTATTGATTTTAGGTTTTATTTTTGTTTAAACTTTAACTTTTGTTGTCGCAGTTTTCAATATTTATCACCAGTATTACAGCTCAGACAGATTCATTAATTAATTACTAAATATATTTATTTAAATACTAAAAATGGTTATACTTATTTATTATACATATTATATTCTACTATGTAATTGTATTATATTATTATATTATAATATAACTTTTATGTGTGCATGTAGTAGCATGTAATGTTTAATCAACCAATTGGCTGGACAGCAATTATAAACTGTATTAATGAACCTCTAATGATTTTATTGTAATATATCATAAATAGCGTAATATATGGTATAGTAATAATATAAATGTGTTTTTTTTTTTCCAGAGGCAGCTTAAGAACAGTTTGGACTCCCAGAAGTCCCGTAAAGAAGAATTCATCACCATGATCCGTAAAGATGAAGAGCAGATGGACACAATAAGAGTAAGAGTGTCCTGGAAGCTTTTAGTCTCCCGCTGAGTTCAGGTCGTTTCTAAGCCGCTCTCTTTTACAGAAAGCGGGAGCTGCGCTCCGGGACCGGATTCACAGCGACTTCCAGGCCCTGCATCACTTCTTGCAGGTAGAGGAGGCGGCGGTGCTGGAGCAGCTGCAGAGGGAACAGGAGGTGATGGAGCAGAGCCTGCAGCGCCACCTGGAGGACCTTCACACAGCTGTACGCGAGCTGGAGGAGAACCTGAACACGATCCAACAGGCGGCTGGCACCATAAGCGGCAGCCTGATGGTGGAGGTAACAGGCCGGTTCCGTTATTGTTGGTGGGGCGAATGATAATCTGCCGCTGTTGTTTAGCATAGATCTCATGTTTTTCCCTTCCATTTTCTGTGGAGCAAACATTGTGAAAATTCATGTTTATGTTTACGGGAACCACTGCTGAGGTAAATGTAGGAATGAAATATTAGTAATGTGAGGCGGCTTCCGGCACCTAATTTGCATTTCACACAGTAGCAGGACTACCTGATATGAGTATTGCTCAGATCTGAGCATCTGCTCCAGTGCTGGATGACAGATGGAGTAAGGCCTTAACAGCGTCCCCCTGGTGCAGAATTCGTTTTCTATGGAGTCGTTGAAATACGTCCTTCATCTTGATAATGTGTTCTTTTCTCTTTTTCCCTTTTAGGTGCCAGAATTCAATTCCAGGTGAGTGGTAATTGAAGAAACCTATTACACGTTTCCTAGTGATGTGTTCTGTCTTGCTCTTAAAGCCACTGTCAGATCAGAATCTAGGACATTCTGTTAACATCTGGAACAAGAGTTTTAAATGTTGAACTATGTGCTAAACCTTTTAGTGTTGTACTGTTTTCATTATATCCTCAAATCAGCCTCTTATCTATTAACTGTGATATTTTCTGTTATTTTCAGGCCACAGATTCAAGCCATGACAATTCCAGATTTTGATGAATTTTGCAGTAAATATATTGCTCCTCTTCAGTATACAGTGTGGCGAAAAATGTTTCAGAGTTTAAAACCAGGTAACTGCTGTTCTCATCCTTTACTCTTAAAACAAGACATGTCCAACATTTCAAATATTGCAGCAATATTTTAAATCACAATTGAAGGGGAAATGTTTTAACTTCTTGTAAGGATTCTGATTGCCCTGATTCATCTGATACCCTGATAATTATATAGATTATCAATTTTAATTGTGATTTAAATTCACAGGGCCACTACCCTTGACCTTTGATGACGACACCGTCCATCCAAGCCTCCTGCTCTCCCCAGACCGGACTCAAGTGTTTGAGAACGTTGTCATTCAGCCCTACCAGCACAACCCCAAGCGTTTCGTCCAGTGCGTAAATGTTCTCGCAGCTCAAGGCTTTCAGACAGGCCGGCATTACTGGGAGGTTGGTGTTGGGATCAAGCCCAAGTGGGATTTAGGTGTTGCTTTAGAAACTGTGGACCGTCAGACCCGGGTCAAGCTGTGCCCTGAGAACGGTTACTGGACCCTCCGCCTCCGTAACGGTCGAGATTACTCAGCTGGGACTCAGCCCTGGACCTCACTGCCCGTGACCTCCCGACCTCAGAGGATCGGGGTTTTTGTAGACTGTGAAGAGCGCAGGGTTTCCTTCTACAGTGCTGATGACATGCGGCTGCTCTACTCCTTCTCCAATGGGCCGCGAGCGAAAGCGTTCCCGTTCTTCAGCCCGTGCCTCAGCGAGCCGGGTCAGAAAGTCCATCCCCTCCGTCTCCTCCATTTTCCCTCTTCATAAGTGGCCTCTAATCTGATTACTGAGAACTAAAGTAAAATTATTTTTATACTACAAGCCATACTTATCATAAAAAATACATAAAATTTTGTTTTCACTGCAAGTCAAGCAGTGCGTTCAGCATAGGGCTGAGTGATCTGGGAAAAATAATTGTATCACCAAAAGAAATTTGTACATATTTAGCATCATATTTTTACACACAGACCAAATACATTAAGGGTTTCAAACAGTTAAACTGAACTAATTCTACTTTCTTTAATCAAACGTAGAGTTGGTCAGTGTGTTTTTTAAACTGATGAAAATCATTTATCACAATAACAGATTTATAATGATACAATAAAATAATGTTGTATTGTGTTTAGCTTCACAGTTATATGTTTATAGGGGACTCTTATCTGTCATTAGTTGCACAATTATTTCATTATCTATACCCAGTGTAGTATCATGTTACTGAATACAAGTACTGGTTTAAAAACAAATCTAAATCGCAGATTGAACACACAAGAAATAATGAATTAATCATCTTTTATTAATTTTATTGTTTTTATGTATGTATGTGTGTATTTATATAATACAGATTTATAATCCGAAATACATGTAAGTTAGAATGTTATATCCTGTTGCTAGCTTATGTAAAGAAGGAGGTACGTACTGAGTAATGGGAGTATTTTTGTTATAAGCACAATCAGACCTGTGGCAGAAACTTAGCTTTGTGCATCTTCAGCCCTGCAGTGTGATGTTCAGTATCAGGCTGTGGATTGTTTATTGTTTAGAGCAATAATTTCACCTTTTAGATACCTGTGGCTGTTCAGCACATCCTGTGAGACTTTAAGAAGAGACCACACTGCAGAACACTTGTCACTCATGATTTAATAGTAATCCAGATGGCTGTTAGCATTTTATTTTTGCTTAAACAACATATCTTGTATGCAGATGCCAAATGTATGAACCAATCAATCAGCTGTTTAATCTGATTCCCTTTTCTTCCAGGCAGACGAGAGCAGGTGCAAAAAGATAAGATTTTGCTCAGATAATTGACATTGATGAAGTGTTGGCACGAAGCGTTCCACATTACATGGTCCACATGACCCCGAGCTAGAATTTTGTCTCCGTGAAAAACAACAAAACAAGCTTTATATGTGAGATTTTGTTTGTATCTGCTCTGGAGCGTTTTTGCTTTTGGACGTGAATCCAAACAAATAGAAATGCTGGAGGAGCTTTAAATATATTGTACATATATTTTGCATTCTTCAAATGAATCATTGTTGGTGATTTTTTAAGGCACTTTAAAACACTGTGATTTATATAAAATGTTTGTGATGGTTGACACATCTGTACAAATATACTGTATCATTCTGTAGCGAAAATCAGTAATAAATCTAATATCGGTAAAAAGCTTTATTTTTTCTCATTATTTATTTTTTTTCTTTTTTTTCTTCCTGAAACTACATTACTATCATTTCCCTAAAAATTTCTCGTTAAGTTGAACGGCACGTCCCCAGCATTCTCCCCTGTGGTGCTCAGCATTTAGCTGATGGGTGTTTTCTCCATAATGCAGCCATTCGAATGCAGATCACAGCATCCTGCCAGTAGCTCTGAGCTTCATCAGATGACAGGAAGATGGTCAGTGGTGATCTACTCCCTGTTCTCTTCCTTCCTTTAATGATAAACACACCCACACCGTGCCACAGAAACACTGACTCACATTCATACAGGAATATTTTATATATTGCAACAATAACACTGCTGTAATTCTGAGAATCTGTTCGGCCAGTTCGAATACTGATACGGCCAAATGTTTTATTAACTGTTATGTTTTAAAAATAGCTGTTTTAACCAAAGTGAAAAATAGTTAAAACAAAAAGTAGCATGATTTACAATATCTTAGACTTTAGAAGTAGTCCATCAGAATTTTTTTAAACTAGTGTATAGCTAGATGCTAGGAAAACATTGCTTATATACACTACATTTTCAGTGCCAAAGTCTTGTTTATTAATATCTTTTAAAATCTAAAAAACTTGAAAACCTGCAAAATAACCAATATTGTTCTGAGCTAAAAGCAGTTTCGGCCACTCAAAAGGGCTATTCCAGCATTTAGCTATGTATGCATAGCATTGATTTACATAGAGTGTTATAGAGTTATGTTCTGCTTTAAACCACATATATTTTCAGTGTGAAACAAACAGAGGATCTGAATCCCCTTTAGTGTGAGATAAGATTGGCCTAGCATCTCCTTTTCTTAACTAAAGAAGTTTATTGATCATGTCTTGGCCAGTTGACTGCATCTGGGTTAAGTAATAAGGCATTTAATTCATTGATTTCTCATCTACAATTTCCTGTTTAACCTACTAATATAGCCAGTAAAAAGTCTCTAAAAGACTGAAGGAAGAAATACATGAGTACATGCACTAAATTTGCAAAGCAAAAATCTTTTCAGGTCAAGCTTGTTTATAATTCTAAACCAAGAAGAAGAAAATCTTATAACGTATGTTCTAATTATAACTATATAAAATTGAATCTCAGATGTCAGAAAATCCTCAACCCCGACTTCAGAATCCAAGATGGCTGCACCACACATCAACAGTAATAAGAACGGTAGCGTTAGTAACAGTTTTTTAGCATATTTATCTATTTATCAATTAAATTAGTCAAACACACAGTACTGTCTAACTACTGCAGTTTATGTGGACAAGTGTTTCGTAAATTACTGTAATATTTATGGCAACCGACTATATTTTATGTTTGTATGTTTGTTATTTTATTCATTAATTAAGCTACTTATTAGTGTTGGTAATTGTGTAAATGTTTGTGTAATGGTGTTTAACACTTATCAAAATCTTCTTCTGTTTTCTTTTTTAGTTTTACAGAGAAAACAGTTTGCAGGGTGTCCACCTGGGGGGTGGCATCCCGGATACCCAGAGCAGGAGGATGGAGGAGTGTTATCTGCGTGAGCCTCAACATCCTCTTTCCTCTTGTTTCCTGTGAGGGGTCACACTAACAGAATGGTGGGCCTTGTGCCCCCAAACCGCTTTACTGTCCTCCTGAGGGGACGCATCGGGCAGGATGTGGCACAGCCCCGGACTTTTTGGCGGGTGTTTGTAGCTCAGACAGCCTCAGCGCTCAGACGGGGTCAGAACTGGACGCCTTTAAACTGGGAGAACAGTGAAGATTTTAATGGCGTTAACGTTCCACCGTTCCGCCTCTTTTCAAATCCGTTAGACGTGAAGCTTATGTGCCCAATAACTTAATTACTGAAGCTGAACCTGCTGTGTTTTTCATTCAGTCAGGCTGAGATGTACAAACAGACAGAGTGGAAATGATGCTGCTCTTCATATTGACAGACATATTGAAGCAGCAAAGTCTGGGAATGGGACAGTCTGTCACTGAGATTTGACAACGGAGCTTTTTGTGTCAAACACAGCAGAGGTTTGGATCGTTCCAAATTTCATCGGTCCAGCAGAGACATTCTTTCCTGCTTTTTAGTTTATTTGTCTTCTGTTTAATGCTTGTGACTTTCAGTTCCATCTCAGGCAAATCAATAATTTCATTTGCTTCCTGTTAGATTGAAACTGAATAAAAGGAAAACAATTCTGGCACGACTCAACGACTAGAGCTTAGCTTAGCTTTAATTTGGACGCCATCGCCTCACTGACAGTAAACCGGCTTCATTTCACGGCCGTCTAACTTGATGAGGCTGGCAAAATCCGAGGGAACGTCCTGGAAACTGCAGGAGACGGAGGGCCGGTCAGGTATATCTGTTTTTTGGCCGCTGGTGGCGGCGAGTGACACGGTCCTGTTTCCTTCCGGAAGCGGGACGATCCTCGTGTGTTTTCTGACCTCAGGATGTGGCAGATGGAGCCGTGGCACTTCAAGGCCTAGTCCTTGAGCTGCACCCATCAACCCCCCCCCCCCCCATCCACCCTCCCAAGAGCACGGCCGGACAGGAAACGCTGTCTTTTTATGTCAGAGGCTGAAAACATTAATAATAATAACAACAATAATAATAATAACGTGATGTTAAAAAGTGAAATCTGAAATAACTGTGAGTTAACTGGTTAATCAATGAAGATCTAATAACCAGAAGAATGTCTGAATCCTGTAGAGTGATGAAGCTCTGTGGAGGAAACCCGTATTACCCTGAAACAAAAAAAAAGCATTTACAAAATTCTACATTCCTGAAAAGACCAATTCTACATTCTTAACTGCATGCTTCAAGAGATTTTTCTTCTGTCTTTTCTGCAGAAATGTATTGTTTTTTGGTTAAAGAATTTTTCATTTTCTAAATAAAATATTGTACAAATTATTCTATAGAGAGATTTTTTTCAGTAATATAGAACCCTGCTTGCATAGACTTTTTTTGTTTTGAACTCATTCATTCACTTAAATAAGAGATTGGATTTCAGAATTTGCTGATATTTTGTGGAATCCATTTGTATATTATTTTCATGTTGCTTTTTTTCTCCTTGCACACCTTTGCTGGATTTACTTCAAATTTGAACAAAGATTAGATTTTTCAGATAATAACATCTTACAGTTCTGCAAATTTTACATATTGACTTTTGTGTTTAGGTTTCTATATGATGACTCCCTGTAATATTCATTTAGACTTTAAGACTAATCTGATGTTTTTTTCTATCCACAGTGTTTTTGAACATGTTTATTAAGAAAAGAAAAAGAAAAAAGGTCAAAATTTGAAAAATCACCCAAATATTGCAACATTTTACACTTAAAAAAGGGTGAACAAATTGCACAGAATTTTTTAAAGAAAAAAAATACATCAAGCACAAATGGTTGTAAAGATTTTTTACCAAGTTTTAATAAAACAGTTCTAATGATCTAAAAAAAAGTTTATTTGCGTACCTGTAGGGGATAGAAATACAACATACTCATCTTTATTCTGCTGAGATTTTGTAATTGCACATAACATTTGCGAAACATTTATTGGAAATGACAAGCTGAAGGTGCTTGGATATATTTTTATTGTGTTTTCTGATTGCCCTGTCCTCAGTCATACCAGAAGAACAGGTTTAATCAAGAAAATGTATTTAAAGCTTAGTAAATTACATTGTCTTACATATATATATATATATATGCAAGTTTTATATTTATTGATTTGTTTCATATTTATATTACAGTTGTTATTCTTCCTGTGCTCTTATTTATATTTAAGAATTTCCAAAAATGTAAAGATGTTTAAAAAGCTGTTTTAAATTGTTTTAAATAAATCACATGGATTATAGATTATATATGTAGCGTACAAATTCAGATGTGGTCTTTGTTCCTATATAAAAAATGCTAAATTAAAGTGTTGATATCACATGAAATCTAGTTATTCTCTGTGGTTTGATCAGGTTTTTTATTGTGCTGTTCTCATCCTGGTGTCTTGCTGCGTTTTTTTAATGAAACCTGTGGGATATTTGATGGAAGGTTTACAGTAAGCGGGAGGTGAATGGAGTTTCTGAGCTGTTTGTGGCCTTTAAAAATATGTTTTCCATTATAAAAGGACCATTTCTCCAAGGTCAGAGGGGAACGCCTGGAGGTGTAGAGAAACAAGCAGAGCTTATAATAATATTGAGACTTTCACTTAAGTCACTGTTATTCTTCACAGTTATGGGTCTTGGGCAGCTTTCCTGATCTCAGTTCAGTCCAGTAATTTTCACTGGAATGAAGAGAATAAACACATAGAAGAGACACATCGACTCTGGACTGTATGTAGATCCTACTGTGATGGATTTCTAAAGAGAGTAAATCTCCACTGAGGATATTATTTTAGAGAATTAATAGATTCTTTGTGTTTGAGATGATAGGAGTTGTGTGCATTTGAGCAGCTCAGAGTATAACTGAGAGTGAGAGATAAATGAGTCAACTGATGTGTGTGTGTGTGTGTGTGTGTTTAGTGTAGTGTACTGTTAGTGTGTGTGTGTGTTTAGTTTAGTGTACTGTTAGTGTGTGTGTGTGTGTGTGTGTGTGTTTAGTGTAGTGTACTGTTAGTGTGTGTGTGTGTGTGTGTGTTTAGTGTAGTGTACTGTTAGTGTGTGTGTGTGTGTGTGTGTGTGTGTGTTTAGTGTAGTGTACTGTTAGTGTGTGTGTGTGTGTGTGTGTGTGTGTGTGTTTAGTGTAGTGTACTGTTAGTGTGTGTGTGTGTGTGTGTGTGTTTAGTGTAGTGTACTGTTAGTGTGTGTGTGTGTGTGTGTGTGTGTTTAGTGTAGTGTACTGTTAGTGTGTGTGTGTGTGTGTGTGTGTGTTTAGTGTAGTGTACTGTTAGTGTGTGTGTGTGTGTGTGTGTGTGTTTAGTGTAGTGTACTGTTAGTGTGTGTGTGTGTGTGTGTGTGTGTTTAGTGTAGTGTACTGTTAGTGTGTGTGTGTGTGTGTGTGTGTGTGTGTGTTTAGTGTAGTGTACTGTTAGTGTGTGTGTGTGTGTGTTTAGTGTAGTGTACTGTTAGTGTGTGTGTGTGTGTGTTTAGTGTAGTGTACTGTTAGTGTGTGTGTGTGTGTGTGTGTTTAGTGTAGTGTACTGTTAGTGTGTGTGTGTGTGTGTGTGTGTTTAGTGTAGTGTACTGTTAGTGTGTGTGTGTGTGTGTGTGTGTGTGTGTGTGTGTTTAGTGTAGTGTACTGTTAGTGTGTGTGTGTGTGTGTGTGTGTTTAGTGTAGTGTACTGTTAGTGTGTGTGTGTGTGTGTGTGTGTGTGTGTGTTTAGTGTAGTGTACTGTTAGTGTGTGTGTGTGTGTGTGTGTTTAGTGTAGTGTACTGTTAGTGTGTTTAGTGTAGTGTACTGTTAGTGTGTGTGTGTGTGTGTTTAGTGTAGTGTACTGTTAGTGTGTGTGTGTGTGTGTGTGTGTTTAGTGTAGTGTACTGTTAGTGTGTGTGTGTGTGTGTGTGTGTTTAGTGTAGTGTACTGTTAGTGTGTGTGTGTGTGTTTAGTGTAGTGTACTGTTAGTGTGTGTGTGTGTGTGTGTGTGTGTGTGTTTAGTGTAGTGTACTGTTAGTGTGTGTGTGTGTGTGTGTGTGTTTAGTGTAGTGTACTGTTAGTGTGTGTGTGTGTGTGTGTGTTTAGTGTAGTGTACTGTTAGTGTGTGTGTGTGTGTGTGTATGTGTTTAGTGTAGTGTACTGTTAGTAAGTGTGTGTGTGTGTGTGTGTATGTGTTTAGTGTAGTGTACTGTTGGTGTGTGTGTGTGTGTGTGTGTGTGTTTAGTGTAGTGTACTGTTAGTGTGTGTGTGTGTGTTTAGTGTAGTGTACTGTTAGTGTGTGTGTGTTTAGTGTAGTGTACTGTTAGTGTGTGTGTGTGTGTGTGTGTGTGTGTGTGTGTGTGTTTAGTGTAGTGTACTGTTGGTGTGTTAGTGTAAGGCTGAATTAGTGGGAAAAGGCCAGAAGCTACACAAAAAAAATCCTGAACCTCCAAACCAAAACACACACTGTCATTACAGGTTCAATTTCCACAACAGTGAGTAAATATATATATATATTCATTATTCTGGAGATGGATTACACTGTAGAAACATTAGCCTGGGGTCTGCAGCTAAACCAGCGCTGCTAATGAATGGGTTAACAGTGAGGGTCGTTACTCTGACGAGTTGAGAAAAGTCTAAATTAGTTAATTATCTAATTCCACCCTGATCATATAACCAGATTCAGAAATGCTGCCCAACATAACGACTTCACTAATGAGCCGAGCTACAGCCAAATTAAACACACACACACACCATACATACACACACACACACTTACTTTTAAAGGAATTATTGGATGTGATGTGGATCTGGTTTAGCACAGGCTGCTGTTTCAGTGTGTTTTTGTATCATGTGGGGTTTCGTTATTCTGTTATTTCCGAAAACAGAAATTAGAAATGATTTCTCTCAGTCCGGACCTCGTAACGGGATTCTGTTCCAGCTGCACGGTTTGTGGAGACTCTGAATTGATGAAATTATGGCCGGTCGGTGATTCTACCATTTATTGAGATGAAGAATGTTGCTTCTATTGCATGCATACATCACTTTCCCTAAAGGTATCTATATCCTGTACAATATACAAAGTGCTTATGTATTCATACAATTATGTTTTTTATGGTTTTTGTGTGGAGTAAATTCGTACAGTGCCACTGAATTCCCCATCATTATTTTTATTTAAACATAACTAATTAAACAACTGGTACAAAACTATACATTGAATAAAACTCATAAAGCAAAATTTAGCAGCAGCAGCTAAATAATAATTAGCATTTTTGTGCTGTTCTGTTTTTCTTCTGTTCTGTTTAGAAAGTGCTGATGATCAGCTGACAATGTGCAAAGTTGTCAGTCTTATTGAGCACAGTGTGAAATGGGAGGATCACAAATTTAACACACACCTGATTCATTCAGGTAACTTCCTGTGATGTATTTTTATTGTTGGATTTCTAATAATGTTTATATAATATTTATAGTTTGGACACTGAGTGTATGAAATAATTTTTCACTCATACTTTTAATATTTAATAAAATATATGAACTGTACTTTTACTGTTATAACATTACAGTTAATGGACAAACTGATGCAGTGTGAAAATCTTTCTTTAGGCTTAGGTGTGTTTTAGCAGAAGGTGTCGGGAGTCGGACTCTGGCTGTGAGATTTATTTCTTTATTTCTATTGATCAGAAATTAATGGCATCCATATTTTCTGCAGTCGTTGGTAATGATTAGTGTCTAGTCTAATCCATTTTCACCATTATTACCTTTCAGATCACACACCCTGAACTACTGAAAGGGGTAAACATGGTTACAGGCATCATCAGTTTGTTTTTTGCTGTAAATCTCTTTTATCTAAGAGTAAAAAAAAAACTTACAGATATTTCTTTTATCTCTTTTTTCTTTCCCTCTCCTTCATTCCCAACTCAAAAGAAGACCCTGCTCAGGTTAATTGGAGGAGTCTTTAAGGTTTCCTCCAAATGGGAAATAAACTTTTTTTCTGTTCATAGAAAGTAAATATGTTGTCGTCTGCAATCTGTGAAAATGACTATATCTAATAATTGCCAATTAGGAGAGCTAGACATGCATCACTTTCAGATGGGCAGCGTTGAACAGTTTGAACAGTAGATATGTCTGAAAAACAGAATATGTTGATCTAAAATTTTTATATACTTTTCTGCATTAATGCTGTCCCCACATAAATGTACTGTGACACAACCTCATACTATAACAGATTGTAGCTTTTTGGACTTGCTGTTGATACATCTGAATGTTCCTTCTTGTCTTTAGTCTGAAACACGCAATATCCACTTCTTCCAATAAAAAATACTGATTAAACTGAACACAATAAATATTTCTATTCTTTGATGGTCAGTCTCAGGATCCTCCAAGCCTAAAGATGTTGACGACATTTCTTGGCTTGGTTTAGGTAAAGCTTGTGTTTTGGACAGTGAAGTTTAGGTGGTGTTTGTAAATGTAACTCTGGATAAATGTTTGCCAAAAGGAATTGCTTGCTTTGTTGTATCGGCTGTTGACTGGGGGTTCTTGATGCAGAGCCATCTGAGGAATCTGAGACAGAAATATGACAAACAATGAACAAACAATGAATAACAAACAGCAACCTAACCTACAAGTGTACTTAGACTTTGCATTAACACCTACGCTATTCACACACACACAGACGCACACATGGACATAAACTTGCAACTTCAATGCAGCATGTGTTGATCTATTGCAGAAGCAATAAATACAATTGAAGAAGAAATCCATTTCACCTTCTCACTAAACAAACAACTTCACTAGAGTTCACTAGAGACCTAACTGTGTTCACCTGGTCTTGGTTTAGTTGTGTGTTATTACTGTATTCACACCTACCAAAATGAATCAAATTTGTCATTTTGTAACTTACGTAAAATTATATATTTTTATGTGGCAGCAGGGAGGCCGGACTATAAAACATTTTTACAGATTTTTTTACATTGTACTTTGAAGCCTATGTCTTTTCTTATTGTTCTGTAAAATCAGTGTCCAGTTTGAGTTTCCATGTACTTTTCATTTTACCAAGAAAATGTAGCTCTAAAGCCCGAGCTAAATCTTGAAAGTAAGAGATTTCTCATTGAAGTTGAGAGTTAAATGGTCCTCTCATTGCTGATTAGACGGAAGATAGGTATAATCTGTAAAATGAAAGATTGGATGTCTGTGATCATCTGCCTCCTAATGATGGTATCGATAGCTCAGAACGTCAGACACCTATAATAAAAATAATAGTTCTTTTGGTGACCCCACTGCCTACAATTGCAATTCTTATTTGAACATGAAAACAGGAGATCACTGGGTGTGTAGGTTTTTTTTTTGTGTGGGGGCAATAAATAGCCAAGGCGTGTTATAAGGTATAAGTCAAGAGAACCTGAATGAATGCATTTAAAAATGTCCATTTAGGGGACGAAATCCTGTCTTTTAACAAGGCCCTGAAAATAAGTAAATCTGCCCAGCATATTCTGAACACTGCTTTTCAAAACAAATCATGGGCTGACTACAAGTAGTTAATTTGTGTATTCTCAGTACGTATTCCCAGTACTTGTATTCCATTACAATCCAACCCAGCAGATGGCGAAGTGTCAAATTTTTTTTCTGGGCCAGCTGTTGGTAAATGCAATTCAAGACATACAGCCAAAACTCGAGAGGTATAATGGTTGGGACCTGATGACAGTTGGGGCCAATAACAGGAATCATCTTTTTTCTGTATGACATTTGTAAGTAGAGCAGTATTTCAAGCTGAATTAAACTGTGGTTTTGTCAGCACAGCTGCTGTACATGGTCTGGGAGTTTAGTATCATGGTTGTTTTCCCAAGAGTATTTGGCTTTTCAGAGCAATATGGGATTAATATTTAGAAGTAGGCCTTTTTTAAAAGTATGTCTTGATGGAATGGAATAGTTTCCAAGAATCTGAGAAAAAACAGGAGCAGGGAAATGGAAAGAAAAGAAAGCTCTTGATTTGAAGGTTCCTTAACAAATACCCTTCTGGCAATGCTAATTGTGTCTGTCAAAGAGTCTCAGATGTATTAGATTAAGTGGCAATATTGCATTACATTTTATGACCTAAGTGTTTATAACACAGCTTTGTATAGGAGACTTTTGGAGTTCTGCTGCAGGGCAATTGTCTATTAGGCAAATGTAGCAACCATTATCTGTACAAATAGGATTTTCTTTATATATTTGTCCTTTATGGAGGTGCCAGGATACGTTCTTATTTCTGAAATGGAGGCATTTCAGATCTGTTAGAACAACATATGCAGAATAAACCACAAGACACTGATTAAGGCATGTAGCTTTAGGGGAGATAGAAATCTTAGATTTAAGAGTTTCTCACTGTGGCTAAGCAATCACTGGTCTTGAAAACAAGCTTTTTTGGTAAATGTGGGTTAAAAAGAAATACATTGATATGCATTGCTGGTTTGTTGTGGCCGTGTTTGCGGACGGTGTGTTAGTGATGTTCAAATATGAAAATATACTCCCATCTAAATTATCTAAACTGGTTAGTTTTTGCCCATGGTGGTTTGTACAAAAATATTTATCACAAAATATGAGACTATTGCGATTTAAAAATATGACTTCTACACCTCAAATGCACTGAATATCTGTAGTATTCTATGATTAAGATACATGTAGCCCTAAGTTTAGCATGGCTAATGGGATACACTGTTAAGATATAGTGTCAAGTCATTCAAGCTATAATAGAAACTTAACACATTAATTATAGTACAACAAAACGATACAAAAATATTCCTAACTTTATATGAAAAAAATATAACAAGATTTTCTGTAATACAATTCAATATTAATCCAAAACTATCCGATTCTTTGTATTGATGCATCCAATGTGCTAATATTAGGCTCATATAAAGGTTCAGTATTTAATATTTTGATATACTCTTTATCAAATTTTCAGTCCATTGGGAACATTTCAGCACTGAAATTAAAGACAGGTGTAGCTGACAATTTTTGGAGGAAAGGCTGATCTGATGGTCAGTAAAACAATCCACAAAATCGGTTTCTGACTAATCAGTCAGTCTGACTAATCAATCAAGTAAATTTGAATTGAGTTTATCAGAGAGAGTTTATCTGAGGTATTTTATTTGAGGTAGTTTATCTGAGGGAGTTTATCTGAGGCAGTTTATCTGAGGGAGTTTATCTGAGAGAGTTTATCTGAGAGAGTTTATCTGAGAGAGTTTATCTGAGGGGGGTTTTCTGAGGTAGTTTATCTGAGGGAGTTTATCAGAGAGAGTTTATCTAAGGGAGTTTATCTGAGGGAGTTTATCTGAGAGAGTTTATCTGAGGGAGTTTATCAGAGAGAGTTTATCTAAGGGAGTTTATCTGAGGGAGTTTATCTGAGGGAGTTTATCTGAGAGAGTTTATCTAAGAGAGTTTATCTGAGGAAGTTTATCTGGTGTATTTTATTTGAGGTAGTTTATCTGAGGGAGTTTATCTGATGTATTTTATTTGAGGTAGTTAATCTGAGGGAGTTTATCTGAGGGAAGTTGGTCTGAGGAGGAGACTTCTACCCTGAAGGTCCGAGTCTGAGCCGCTGCCCTCAGATCGGTTTATGCAGGAGGTGGGAGTTGAGTCCGGGAGGGAGGAAAGGGGGGAAATGATAGTAAATCCACTCAGGTCCTCTTGAATTTCGTGTTTCTGCGTGTTTTTACTCCGCTGTTTCTCCCGCTCTTCCCGCGCCGAGGAGAGAGAGGCGCGCGACACCTGAACCTGAGGAGTTTCCCGCGCCGCGCGGAGAAAACCCGCGAGTTTAAATTGAGGAGATTAAATCCGGAGATGAAGAGAGAGAGCCGGGTTTTCTGTGGGATTTGGATCGGGCTCGCCTCTTTCTCAGGTGAGAAACTTTACCTAGATAACTCTCAACACAGGCTGCAGATAACCGCTGTGTGTATGTGTGTGTGTGTGTGGTCAGTATGTTTTTTTCGCGTTTTTACTGAATTTTCTCATTAATGTTGCTTTTTTCAAGAAATAGTGAGCTTCTGTGTAAAATTCAGTAATTCAGAAATGTAGACTCTGGTCTATTTTACAGTTTTAGAGTTTAACTACAGAGATGTTTAAAAGTGGGAACCCTTTAAATATTTGCCACTTCTAAAAGTGCTGAAAGAAAACAAAGATAATAAACATTCAAAAATAAGGCAGAAATATTAGATAGAAATATTAAACTTTTAGTCAGATTATTTCTTAGGGTTGTTGTCTTGCTGCATGACCCACATTCTTAGCTCAGGTGTTCTGACTTTTTCCTTCAGAACTGGCTTTAGTCCAAATCCACTGTTACATAAATGATAAGAGGCCATCCTTGCCCAAAGACCCAATCCATAACACTACCACCACTGTGTTTCACAGATGGATAAGTTTTCTTTTTTTAAATTTTGGGATGCAGCAATTTTATATGGATGAAAATTCTCCTTTAGTTGCTTGGAAGGTACAATGGGTTAATTTATAGACAATTCATAACATTTTGTCTGATTTGTTTGATTTGGATCTTTTTACCTCATTTTAGGACTTGTTTTAAGAAAATCTGTAGAAGTTGTAGGTTAAATTATGCAAAAATATAAAACACTCAAAAAGGTCGGGCACCACTATATTCTGAATGAATCAGTAGTCAATAAGAGTATATTTCACTTAGATTTGAGTCGATTGAATCCTATTAAATTAATATTTATAAGGTGAAATTGATAAACCATTTTTTACATTAACTTGTCACTCAGAGATAAAAGTTGTCATGGACTGCAGCTTAATGCCACACAAAAAACTGATTTGGGCAGCAGTCCATCATTATTAACTAGTGCAGCATCTCAGTAGCAGTAGACAGTTTGTTGTTATTGGACACTGGTGCACTGGCCACAGTTTATGAGATGTCATTGCTAATATTAAAGGTAATTTGAGATTGAATGCAGCTCATATGCTTCCCTCCTAAGCTTAGCAAGCTGCCATACTTAACAACCAAAATCTTTGCTTGCATACTTGCGGGCATATATATTGGGAACCTAGCCATCTATGTGATGGTCCAGAGAAGAGGATGAATGAATATTTGGATCCACAGAGCATCTTCTCTGTCTATGTTTATCTTTAAATTAATCTAACAATTATGGTAACAAGCCACAAAAGCCTTTAGATGATTAAGGATAATGGAGTAGATTTCATCAGATTGTGCAGCTTTAAAGGTGAAGTAGATTGGTTAGAGCATGGCATGTTAAGCACTGTCAGGAAGGCCTACCTGAAAGTCTGCAAGTCAAGCATCCATGTCAGATCCACTTGTCAATTTGACAAGTTTTGGCAGCAGCAGTCACACTTTAATTTAAAATGCTCTTTTCAACAGAACAGCACTTGGTCTGCTAAAGTCATCAGTTACCGACAACAGGAAAACAGCCCTAATACAGCCTTTATTCACTTTTCACCTCATTAGTGACTTTATTGTTCTTTCAAGAAATTATAATTGGCTTCTGTTACATAAGGGATCACTCTGTTCAAGCTGACTTTGGGTTATATGTCAGTTCTGTTCATTATGATAATCATGCATGAGTGTTTTTAATTGCAGTATTTTCATCTGCATGATAGCCCACCTCTGTGAGGAATATGATGTCTGCCAGTCATAATATCTAGAGGACCATTTAAGATGACAAAAGCCACAGAATCTGAGGAATCAAAACATGGGAATATTCTTATAGCAAACTCAAGCATTCTGAAGGATGTGGTGCTCTAGTGTTTGGTATGGAAGGTTCATCTCAATTAATTTTGAGTAAAAATTAAGCTAAGAAAGCAGCCGTCATCACAGGTGTCAGTTAGTGAGATCCATGAGGCATCTGAGGAGAACTTGAAGTGTTGCTGAGGCGTTTTCCAGAATCCCTGCACCTTGGGTGGAGTCTTATGTGAAAATATGTCCTCCCTTAACATTTGGAATCCAGAGCCATAAAAACCCCAGATATATGTCTCTCCCTTAAACTCCATAATCTTCATCTCCACAAATAAATAACACATGGAATCTTGGTGGCGCAGGGAATTTGCCTAGGCTACCAAGATTTTCTTGTAGTGAAGACTGGGTCCAATTATTAGAAGTGGTCCCCAATTATTTAACCGAGCACTAACCTTAACTGAGGCAAAAATGGGAAAATTGCAGCTTGGAGGGACAAAAGAGATGATTGTTATTTAATCAGAAACAAAAGCCTGTTCAACAGAAAAGAGCCTAGGGCTGCAGAAGAAGTTGTCCACATTTATTGATTTCAAGTAAGCCTGAGTTGTCCTTTAATGCAATTTCCTCAAATGGGCAACATTTAGCCCCTGAGCTGGCTGATATTACATTTCTACCATTTTAGTTTTGTTTGGTTTCTAAAATCATCCTCAAAATCAAACAGCGCAGGGAACTGCTGCAATAAACATGGTAATCGAAAAAAAAAACATGTAAAAACACTCACAGCAATGAATCTCCTACATGAAAGTTGGAGTAGATATTTATCTTAAGTCTCAGAAGGAAAATCCTCCACTTGTCCCTTTCGTCGAACGGCTCACTCACTGCAATGTGTTTTATGTTACCATACTGGTGATTAAAAACAGATTGAGAGTTACTTGGTGAGGTTCCGGGGGTGCGTTTGAAGTGAGAATGTCATTATCAGGCTGAGAGACTGGGGAATCTCTTAGTTTTAAATATAATCTACTGTAGTGTGCTCTGAGTGGTGAGCTAATGCCCACATCTAACATAATTACCTCCAGGAGAAAGGAGATTCAACAGACATGCAGACACAAACACACACCCACACACTGCCTCCAGCAGCTATTCACCCCCACTGAGCAGACTTCATTCAGACTTGGACTGTTTTATGTTTAAATTGTTTTTTATCTAATATTGTTGAACTGAATTGGGGTTGAGTGGGGGTGAGAATAGCACTCCTTGGTGGCGTACATAATAGGTAGATGCAGACTGGTCATCAACAAAATCTGATAAACAAAACGCTATACCAACCAAATGTTGCATTTGTCTCTGTGGGGGACAGAACAGTTTCCTTTGTTAGAGAAATACTCTGTTCCAAAGTCATGCTGCAGTATGAGCCATCACAAGTGTTAGGTTTCTGAAGTCACTGATACATTGTGCCCTGTCACTGAGGTCAGTGAGGGTTCATGGGAAACAGAGTATTTGGTGGGCTCTAAGGAAGCTGCCAGCTTCCTCCTGGCCTCCCACGCCCATTCTATTATCCAACCCCCTTACCTCCTTCCGACCTTTTTATCTGTTTTCTGTAGCTGCATCAGCACCATCATGTCTCATCAGATTTATTTGATCAGAAATGTGAGGCAGGGATTTGAAAAAGCCATTTAAATGTGTATTCTCTATAAATGAGATTGAGACTGTGCAATATATCTCTCCAAAGTTTTCCTGGTGTAAAGATGACAGGACATGCCCACTGACTCACACGACAGAGTGAAAACATGGCTCTCGGTCAGTAGGAGAAATGCGTGCAAATCGGGCTTAGGCGTGTGTATCTGGTTTCGCCCATTAACCCAAAGTGCATGAGAATCTGCTGTTCTGCCGCAGCAGTTCTCAGTGGAAAATGCTCTTCCTCATAACCTTGCAGGAGGAAGTAATTTCGGACCGAACACGATGACAATTCAAACAGCGCAGTGGAAAGCAGAGCATGTCCTGTGTGGCCGCCGACACAGGTACAGGAAATTGTAGTCAGGGGACAAACGCACCACGTAGGAAACACACACTGATGCCTCCCTCCCCTCATTCACACACCACCCCCAAAACATCCTCACTTCAAGTCCAGCCAGGAAATAGGAAGGGCACTAGCAAGCAGATAAATCTGCACAGAAAGGATGTAGAGATTCTCTTTGGCTCCCATCCTTCGTCAACAAAAAAGGAATCAAAGTCTGCGCTGGCCTTGTGCTCAGAGGAAGAGGAATAAGGCTCAAAAAGCTTTTCTCTTTCTGTTTTTTGTGAAGTGTGTGTTGCACATCCCCACCCCAGTGTTGACTAAGCTCCTCCACAGGGAGCAGGAGATGCTGACTCTTCAGTCCGGGGAGGAGGTCTGTTCCATGGCCTGGCTGCCCTCTCGCCAGCCGGACATGGTGCTATTTCAGTGCATGGTGGTGCTGGCTGTGGGCCTCACTGTCTGTGGGCCTCACTGACTGGAAAGGTGGACTTTGGCCTCGTCAGAATACGTCCTTGCGTTATAAAAAAAAGCACAGTGGTCTTCTCTTGAGCTTTTGATGGAAGTCGGCTCATCACTGACTGATGCTGGCCGTTTGGCAAATATGTGATTGCTGCCATGTGACAAAGTGGTGTTTTGAGTGCAGTTACAGAGCAGCAGTTCTCCTTTTAAAAGCTTACCTTTTATATTTCTGTCGTCAATCTCGAATAGGTGAGTGGAAAGCTCTTTTGAAAACATTTGAGCTGACCTTCAAAATTTGAACCTACTGGAGAAATGTTGGCTCATTAATGAACTCCCATGTTCACAGCCTTCAGGTAAGGGAGTAAAGGAAATTCTGAAATACTGGTGAACCTTTCATTGACAGCAAGGGGAAAAATGCAGAGAGCAGAGGAAAAGCTAATCAAAAAAATGTCACTGTCTCTCTCAAAAGGAAATTGTGAAGCGAGAACCGAGGCAGGAAAACAGGAAATTTACTGGAAATTACAAAAAAATCATTTCTTATCAAAGCTGCCATGTTTCCGTTAATGTAGCACAAGGAGAAATCCTTTCACTGTGTGCAATTCTCACAGATCAAATGCTATATATATCTCAGACCAAAAGCTCTATATATTTTTTGGAAATCTGTAGTGCACACATTTCTTCAGAGATTAAAAAACTACAGCCTATCCAGGAGTAGATCTGATTTATCTGTTTTCCACAGGAGCCCTAGTTGTCAAGATAGACAGCTTGACTTCAGTTTTTCTTGACTGTGACAAATTGATGCCGCCAGCTGTTTGTTTTAGTCAGCAAAAAGAATGATGGGCAATCGGCACATCTGTTGAATGACCGGTTTGTTGGGGGCAAGGTTGGTAAAACCTCTAAAAATGTGCCTTATTTAAGAGACAAAGCTCTGGCTCTACCTCAAATTTAGTTTCATATAACATAAAATGATATGCATTACATAGAGTTTCATTGTACAGAATTGATATAAATATTAAATGATATTGATAGACACATTTTAACTGTTTCCATAAAGTTTTGGTTCAAATCAGAATGAGAATGTGTTCATCATGACACGTAACAATGTTTATCTATTATCTATAAAGTGTACATACAGATGTCTGAATTAAAAGACAAGTACTGAGCCCAAAATGTCAGTGTGTGTTAAAGTGTTTAGTTTAGCTTAGCTATTAACTTGTGCCTCGTGTAATGCTCCATATGTCATGTAGTGAATCCATTTGGGTTTCCCCCAGGCTTAGCTCAAGTGAATCATTTCTATACACACTCTTCCTTTGAAAGCTGTTCAGGAATACTCTGTAGGCCAGAACAAATTAAAGGTTTTACAGTCTTTAAATATTTATACAAAAATGACAGAAACGTCATTACCAAGATGAGGCTTTGAGCCTAATCTTGTATTATATAATGTAGATTAAATTATTGGATTTAATATGTTGCATCGTGTGCTGACTGTTTTAGGATGTGAATTTAACATGCACTATATGACCAAATGTTTGTGGATACCTCTTCTGATTAATGCATTCAGTTACTTTAGGTTGCACCCACTTTTACCATGTAAATTCATAAACAAAGCTTGCATAGTTGCTGTAGGGAAATACTGCCAATACAAAAGGACCCTCTGGACCAGATAAGCGTGAAGCTATTGGTACCTTGACTGATTTTAGGCTTGGGCTAGAGGGTCCATCTAGATAATCACATTATTAACTCGGCCATTGTGTTTACTTAAGTGTATTTTAGCAGAGACGTCGCTTTTAGCCTGTTCTGATGTTCTGTTATCTCATTTGCTCTCTGTCAGAGGACGGGTCTGTGTGGGAAAAAGTGCATTTTTAACTGAACTGGACTAAGATAGCTACACACATGTGAACTGCAGATTACCTGTTTAACCATGGTCGTGTGGAATACACTATTAATGCTGCTGTAGTCTTACACTGTTTATTTATGCAAAATTCTGACATTTATAGCTTATACAGAAACTTATTTTACCTGGCAACGCTTGTATCTTGTACACCACAGAATCACTATGTTGGATTTAACTGCATGTACATTTCGAGGCAGTTTTTTGCCATATTAGACTCAACTTCAGCTACTATAAAATGTGTTAAACTAATGAGCCTCTAACACTAACTGGATACACACTACCAAAACATCATTCAGCTCAACACAGTGCCAGACAGCTAGCAAACGTCACTAATGACAAATAAGGTGATTAGTATGAATTATGAATATATATATATATATATATATATATATATATATATATATATATATATATATCGGCATTGGCAGAAACATACATATAATCATACATATATTGGATATTGACAATGACCCAGATTTCCACATCGATGCATCACTAATGTATATAAATACAGTATATATATGTAGCTCAGCTCTCAGTGCTTTCTTAATATCCTCTACTCTGGAACAAATCCAAAGACAGGAATGACTCTCTTTGCCTTCTGTTTTCAATTACTGTAAAACAAAGCAGTGTGAGTCTTCAGCTGCCACTAGCTATGAGTTAACTGCTTTAATCGCTTAAGTATTATTGTACTTATTTATCACGTTTAAAACAGTGGTTGAATTTTCCAGCATTTACTACAAACATATGTATCTTTATTGCGTAGGACGGAACATATACTCATATGGAATAGATTGACATCTGGCACACAAGGATTCAAAGTATGCTAAGCTCCATCTGAACCTCGCATTTCCCAAATGACTCTGATTAGCTTCATGCCTCATTCCAGTCCAAATATATCTATAGTTCTTGTTCTGGCACTAAACAAACTTCCATCAGTCTAATGGTCTCAGTGTCAGCTATGGATAGTTCAGCTTCGATGTGAGTATCTAGAGACAGGAGACCCACCCAGAGTTACAAGTTTGATTTTTTTCCACCATAACCTACCCTTCAGGGAGGAGTACTGTAAAGGAGAACTGCAGAAAAGGAGATGTGTCAGTTCACACTGAGAGCTTCTTATTGTGCACCATAAATCATCTCTAGCCACCATGCTGTGCTCAACATGAGCCCCTTTTTCACAGCTTGGTCTTTATGTGTATATAGATCATCCTAAATCACACTTCTCCCATTGCTGTGCTATGAAAGATGGCAGAATGCCTGCTCAGTCTTTTAGCTGGGCTCCAGTGTGACATATATGCAGGAGACAGGAGGTTGTATTAAAGTGTAAATCTGCTTCTGCTCATCTCTGACTGCTTGCATCGAATAGAGACACATTCTAAGGTATGCAATGGCCTGTGGCTCATATAGGGAGTAAGGCTTGCATACATGCATTTACTATTCAGTGCATACAGAGTATTTCCATCAAGGTAGCAGATCCACCTCATATTCTAAAAAATAACAGGCTGGATTTATTAGAACAGCAACAGAAAAAAGACCAGAATGTTGGCATTAAAATGGCCAGGCGTTCTTTGGCAAGCAGCAAGGCTGGTATGTCAGTAAGGCGGCTGAGCTGTTTGAGAAATCCATCAGCAGGGTTTGGCTGCTGCCCGCTCTGCAATATCAGCAATCAGTCAACACTTCAGTCAGGGTGGACCACCACCCTTAACAACCCCCCCCCCTCCCCCTCTCATCCATTCATTTTCCCACTTCTCTTAATCCTTACTCTTTTGCAGTTTGCGTTATCACTGTTTGTCTGTAACGTGTGCAGGCAGTGTTTGAGTAATGTGTACTGCTGCAAACAACATAAATATCATAAAACAAGAGTGCAAAGTTACTAACATCTGTATGCTTCTCATCTCGCTAAAATGAACTATACCCAAGTCTCTGGCTTGCTTTCATCACAAGGAGTGTTTTAACTCTAATGAACTAAATGGACCTCATGAGTCAAATTGTAAATTAATAATAATTGCAGCTGTAATGTGTTTATTTGGTGTCTGTATGCCGAATAGAAAAACAGATGTTATGAGTTCCATATTTCACGACTCCTCTGCATAAACTGAAAGGATCTTATTAAACAGGCACACTCCTCTGAACTTGGCCCTACTCCAACAAACGCACTCCCATGGAGAAAGGCTTCCTGCCCGTGCTTCTTAAAAATCAATTACTGAGCTCTGGGCAGGAGAACGGTCCCGGCTTTCACCGCGGGTGCTTTGTTGTTTGGACAATTGAGAGGAAGATGTGAAGCCTGACAGGTCAAGGTGACTGCAGGCTGTGGCTGTCCTTTTCTCTGCAGGAATGTTGTCCTCTCTCTGTCTTTCTGTGAATCTGTTCCTGAAATAGTGGAGGCGAGTGATTGTGGAGAGGTTTCCTCTGTACCGTGCTGTTTATTTGAACAGCCACAAATGAGTCAAAAGTCCCAAGACAGAAGGAGACCCTTGGGTCCTATACTGCAGCCTCAAGACTACGGTGTGTCACAGTCCTCGATCTTTAAAAAGAAAAAAATCATTTTGTACCTGCTGTGAATGAGGCTTCATCACACTCACAGCTTGTGAGTCAGTGTAGGGTCTGTCTTATCATTCAGACAGAATGTTTGTAAATGTTTGCCCACAGTCAGAGTGAAAATGGTATAGTCTTTTCTGAGAATAGATTGTCTTATTATGGGATAAATAGTCTTAAGGAGAGACTTTAAAAGAATGTATTCTTAGTGAAACTGTAGGTAATATAACAGTCTGTAGCCGCTATGTGGTCCATCATATCATGTTACTCTTAGGCCACACATGTTCAGTGATTCAGTGCATGGCAACGGGTATACTAACCAGCAGAATGCAGTTGATGACCTCATAGACCACAGAGAAAGAAAAAGACAAAGAACCAAACATACTGTGATCACTTGCAGTCATTCATTCATTCTACTAAAGGTGTAACAGAACATTCATACCGAACCATCACGGTGCGGTTATTAATGTTCAGTACGTTATTAAGGTAAATGGGTTTTTATACAAGTGTAGGCACTGAATTTGCATGGGGGGGACGGTAATGGTTTGGAAGTATAGATTTGTTTGTCCCCACATTTGTTTGTTGTTTGTACCGTTACACCTCTAGTACCAGAGTAGTAGTTCTAATAGGAAAAAGATTTTGCTTTAGTGGGTTAAAGCAAAATTTGGAGAGTCTTACTAGGCCCAGAGGACCAGTTTCACAATCAGTCTCTTTATTGAGAATCAGTCTCTTTATTGAGAATCAGTCTCTTTATTGAGAATCAGTCTCTTTATTGAGAATCAGTCTCTTTATTAAGAATCAGTCTCTTTATTGAGAATCAGTCTCTTTATTAAGAATCTCTCTCTTTTAAGACATGAAATAGTTTCCATCGTTGTTTTCATTCTGTAACCTATAATTATGTGAACATATAATTAGCATATGCTGTAACACAAAACATTGCCTACTGTAATTCCACTACTGCACACTGATGAAAATAAGCTCAAGTAAACCTTTCTGTTGGTATTGTTTTCACTCAGTTGATGTTGAAGAATAAATCTGCAGCGTTTGAAATATCTGCAGCGAGAAACACTGCCAGCTGCCAAGAGGCTCAAACCATAAACAGGTCATGGACTCACTGTCGAATATTTACAGAATCCTGTTGTGGTCTGCGGAGGCAGGATGCATCTGAAGTACTTGGACCGTGTACATGAAACACAGCGCTCCAGAAATATTACTTCTGATTGGCATGTGTGCTGCAGGAAGCCGAGGGCAATGGTTAGACGCTTAGTTTTGCTCTGGTCAGCAGAGAGAGAAGCTGATTTTCTGTTTACCTCTTCCTGAAGATGAGTTTCAGCAGCCCTCTAAACTAAACATGTAACTTCAAGAAGACTGTTCTACTGTTCTAATATTCTAATGTGTAATCTTATCCAAACACCCTGCATGACAGGAGCCACTTCAGTAAATGAATGTTCCTTGTATAACGTTTCTTGAATCAAATGGGATTTCAGCTAAATGTTCTAAAAGTTCTAATCATTCCTTACAGAATTCTGCATGCTGGTTGGGTTTTAATAAACAGGAAAGGTGTGTTCTGTGAATTTGTGGCCTACAGATCACAGTTCTAATGAATTAAACAGCATGGTGCTTTACAAATTCTTATTCGTTGTTTAGCTTTTGTTTGTGTCTTCAAGATACTGTAAGCATGCTACTTTGAGCCTGGTAATAATGGTTAAAGATTATTTGATGTGACCTTTAACCTTCTAACCTGTTTGATAAATGTCTGTCAGAAGAAAACACCTTTATTGACTCTTGGAACATCAACACCCCCCCCCCCCCCCCCCCCCCCCCAGACTAATAAATCAACATCACCATGCCTTTATTTAAACCCAATACTACATCTGTTAATGTTCCCATAATCCCATGTAATAGCGTGGATTACCTGAGGGAATTGATAGCAAATCTCCAAATAAAGACATTCAAACCTCTGTCACTACCAGTCACACTACAAGCAAATGTTTGACTGCTCTTAAATAGGCTCATGTGAATCATTTAATATTCTCTCTTCTGTAGGTCTGGTGGCTGGGTTTTCTATGACCCCACCTACTATTGACAGCACCAAAGACCAACTTGTGATTGATGCCAATGACACATTGACCATTACGTGCAGGTAAGATCAAAGCCGTCGCATGATGCAAACCATGTTTTATGTTTTTCCATATATTTAATCTAGTGGAAAAAGATGATTTTGAGTTAACATCATGGGATTTTGTTGATAATTGGATTATATAGACTCAGAGTTCTTTACACACCCAGGGACTGTTACGTTTGGAGAAAGATTAGGTTCGTTTTCAGAAAAAAAGCCACTACTACCACCAGAACAGTTTTTGTGCAAATGGGAAAGGAAAAGGCAGTCCAACTCCATCCATCTCTGATCTTTCTTCAGCTGCCTTGGCAAAGAACCCAGTGGATACATTTTTAGCAGTAGCAAACATGTGCCTTGGGAAGGAAAATATCTATTTTGGCCACGTCCCAGTGTGATAATGAGCACCATTGTTCTTCATAATCTTGTTAGGGAGGAAATCAATGTTATTTCTTCAGCCATATGCAATCCAGCAATCAGAGTCTGCACCAGGAGAGACAGAGGTCCAGGACAAGGGAATGAAGCCATATTGTACATTATTAGTCAGCCATTTGAGATTCATAACTCTGTGGTGCTGATATATACAGAGTATTTATGTTTTATGGAGTTACAGTTCGGGTAACATATACACACACTGTCTTTGGAAAGAGTGGTGTGTGCTCAAGGGACGGCAGTAACTGTATAAAAACTATAGAATTATGGAGGAAGTGTGGACATAGAACAGAATTTTAATGAGCTTTGCACAATCAGAAATGGAAAGATGTCAGTAAGTCATGGGTTATTATCATTCATGCTTAAAGTCTGTCTCAGTTATGTCTCACGTGGCTCACTCTGATTAATTATAATGAATGTCAGTGACCTGTACGTGACCTTTGCTGACCGTTGACCCAGGGGACAGCTGATTCTGGACTGGGCCTGGCCGGAACAGTCTCTCAGTAAAGTTGAGCTCAGTGAGCGAGAGGGGCAGCAGCTCATCACCCATTCAGAAGACCAGAGAGTGCTGTGGGTGCGAGAGTGTCAGGGACAGCCTGGGAAACCTTACTGTAAAACCCTTGTGCTGAGCAAAAGCCACAGCGATGACACTGGCTACTACCGCTGCTTCTACCAGGACATTAAAGTCATCATCGATGGAACAACAGCCGCCAGCGTGTACGTCTTCGTACGAGGTAAACACTTTTATACGAATGTTTAGCGCTAACCGTAAACCAGCACTAATCTCTGAGCCTGTACAAATAAATCAGTAAGACAAACCAGCACATTGTGAAAGATAAATGGACTTTGACAGTGAACACAAATATCCGTGTCTCTTTAGACCAGTCACATTATAACACTTAATGGTCCAGAGGATACATGTCATGCAGAGCCCATTTCCGATCGAAACCGCTTTCACCAAATGAAGTCATTTACATCATTTCAGATGTAACCGAATGCCCATTTCTGGTCCCTTATGCAATCTATTGCTCCATCCTAGAACAAATAACATCATCAGAGCGAGCGGATCACAAATTCTGTCTCTATTTGCCCCCCCGCCCCCCTCCCCCAAGTCTATTTTCTGTGCTTGAAAAGAATCTCACCCTACGGTTTCTCTTTTCTTTGGGAATCAGACAAGAACGCAACACACATTTCAGAAATGAGGTTCTTCCCTTATTCAAACGACCAAAGAAGACATGCTTGGTTTTACAGCTTGAGTTTGTTTGCTTTGCTTCAGAACTTTTTGCAAAAGATCCCTAATATTGAATAAACCAAAAGATAAGAAAGTAATAAAGCAAAGCAGGACACAGCCACATTTGCTGAATTATTGGCTTTAACACACACAGTACCATTCCTTATTTTTGGCTTTTTGTAGTAAAGGAGGAATGAAGGATTGTTTTCTTTATTTTAAATATTCCCTCTTTGCACTATTGCATTGCATACGTGCCTTTAATTGATTTCCCTGTATTTAAAGTATTTAAATTACATCTACATTTTTTCTTTTGACAGGTCGAATATTCAGCATCAAAAATTAACATTAAATTATTAATATAAATATTTGTTTAATTTATTTTTCAGTGTTTATTTTTTGAAGAGATCTAATTCCCCCACATTTTCTCACTAAGCTTAAATAAACTTTCTTTAACTATCTGTAAGTCTCCTCCACCATGTGGTGAATCACAGAGATGTGAGATTATGCTGAAAATTCTATCAAAACACTGCAGGCCTTTTAGTACAAAGTTTTAAATAAAAATGAGTGAGGTTTTAACTCACAGTACGGCACAGTAGACAATGCACACCTTTTAAGGCCCACTGCAAAATGCATATGGTGCTAATTTGACTCTTAGAGAACCAATTTGGGCCAGAATTTGTAACTGTTGATATGTGACCGGCTGATCCGACTGCTGTTGGGTCTGAGGCCTGTCTGGTGCTGCGCTCCCGCCTGCGGTCAGCGCTTTAAGAGCGTGGGTGAAAAGGAGCCGAGGAGAGTTGTTTAAGACGCCCCGCTGACTTGTCTTCTTGTGTGAAATGCCCGGTGATTTCTCCTGACAAGGTGCCGAAACACTTTCCATAGATCTGACCAGGGGGCTGATTAGAAGCAGCTGAAATCGCAGCTATAAATTAGGAAGAGCGTGAAGCAGGTCGGCTCGAGCCGCATGTGGCTTTGGTTAGCTGCCTATACTCCTATACTGCATCCCTTCATGCCACCAGGGCACATACAAGTGCTCTTGCTTAGTCAGACGAGCCCTTGAGAAAGCTCTTTACCCCTTTAGCCTTCATTTATTGTGAAGCATCAGAGCTCAGCCGATTTGTGTATTTTTTCTATTAAATCTGTGTATTTGGTTCACCGGCGGGCAGAAATATAAGCCTGCAGATCGGAGTGATCAAACGGTGTGAGGGAAAAAATAGAGGCCAAAGAATAATGGAACCATTTACAGAAGCGTACTCCACCAAGCGATATACATATAATGGTCCACCAACGCCGAATCAGACACCCCTGTGGGGGGGGGGGGGGGGGGGTTGTTTTAGCGCTCCACCGTATATAACCTATGACTAACACAAAGTCATGTTATTAAAAGAGGACGATGATGTAAAGCGTTGACTGTAATGAGTCCTTCTCTTCCATATTTAATGAAAAGATGAGTCACAGGTTCAGTTCAGCAGCCTGACCCCTCTGTAAATGGAAGAAGAGACGGACAGTGTTGCGTCTGATGTGAACAAACAATGTTTCTGAAGTCTTTTCGTTTCATACACTAACTACAGTGACGCCAACATTATATCTGTAGACAACCCTTTCTAATGAATGCATTCAGTTACTTTGAGTTGCTGGCACAGATGTGCAAATACATACACACAGCTTGTCTATAGGGATGCCCTAATACTGAGCAACTTTAGAACAGTGGTGATGTGGATCAGCACAAGGCTGCGTCTGTGAGCTGATGTATCAGAACCGAGTCGCTGCGCTTTCCTTCGAGCGTTAGCGCTGTGATGCTGCTCAGCAATGCTACATCAGCAGCAACTCAAAAAGAGGCGGAGTCTGACTTCACATGTATCGGAGGAGGCGTGTGCAAATCTTCACCCTCCTGGTGTTGGAGCGTCACTAGTGATAGAGGGAGTCCTAATGAGTGGGTTGGGTAATTGGCCGTTTAAATTGGGGAGAAAATGAGAAAAATTAAAAAAAAAAAAAAAAAACAAGAAACAAAAAATGAACAAGTGTTTCAATACTATTGTCCATAGTTTATAAAACGTAATTACTGATTTGTGAAAATGACCATAAGAATCATTTTTAACTCTGGATTTCTCTTTTTCAAACAGACCCAAATAACCCGTTTGTTAAGAGAAGAGATGACATGCACACCATCTTCCTGAGAGCCTCAGACACACGATTTGAGGTGCCATGTCTGGTCTCTGATCCTGAGCTGAATGTTACCCTCTTCTCTGTAAGTACAGTAACTCAGTGATGGTTGGCAGGAGTTGATGATTTCATGTCATAACTTTAGTGTTCCTCAGAGACCTGTCAGTTTCTCTGCATTTAAATCTTTATCATTAACAAACATTTCTTCTAAAAATGTATTTTATATGACTGCAGATGATATTACCACTCAACCTAAATTAGCAGCAATAACCATCAATACCTGTTAAAAAGTCACATATAGATTAGGGTTCAAACTCTAATGCTGTATACCATATACATACAGATTTTATTAAAGTTATTCAATTTTCTTTACATATTTCTTATTAGGGTTAAAGTTCTTTTGGAAGAAATGCATTATTATTATTATTTTATATTGTTTTTCGGTCCTCCATTAAACCACAGTTAGGAAGCTGTGCTCTGTTCTCAACCTTTCTCTCTGCAGGATATGCAGTCGGATATGAAAAATGTAATAAAATCTGTGGCACCAAAAGTCTTTTTCCTGAGGCAAAGTTTGTCCTGTCATTCCACTGCCGTCTGCCTGATTCTTTTAGCTTTTGATTCTTCACATTTACATTTAATACATGGCCGTTGTTCCAGAGCTGCTCATTCAAGATTGAACAGTTTAATTTGTAATGCCATTGATTTTTTAAATTGAATTAGATTTTTTTTGGTTCTGTAGTTACAGCAGGAACCTAAACCTTTGGAAGGTAAAGGCATTACATGGAGCAACAAGAGAGGTTGGACTGTCCCCAGACATGCCGTTAACCACAAGTCCGTGTTTATGGGCTTCTACTGTTCCTTGATTTCTAATGGCAAAGAATACTCAACTCAGCTCTACTTTCTGATGGAAATGGGTGAGTTTTTTTCTTCTTCTTTTCAGGCAAATTCTGCATCTCCATTCAGTTCATTTAAAGAAATGTTGTTTTATAATATTATCATTTTTATTAGTTCTTATTTTGGGAGTGTTTCCCCACTTCTATAGACCCTTTAAATTGTGTGATTGTGTTGTTGTCATCTCTTATTCTTTTTGAACGAAACACACGTTAACCGAATGCAGAGCATATGCACTTGTTCTCATCTGTTGGTGAACGAAAGTGAAAATGCCCTGTAGCTGACATGATGGTGAAAGACTAATCGACCATAACCCAAAATACTGGCCTATTCCAAACGCAACTATCCAATCAAACACCTCAGATAATCACATTTTAAGATCTTGCTCAAGTTACGCAGTATGAGCTTAGACTCAAACAAGCAAATGACCAGGGACCAAAAAAAAAAAAAATTATTAAGTTCAGTGTGAAACAGAACCGGCAGACAGACCGTGTAATTAAACCCATCAATCACTGTCAGCTCACAGAATTAACCATACTTAGAGTAACCCAGCTAATGGAGATCAATGACTTACGATCATCTGTTTACACAAAGCATCTGCAGAAAGTCCCAGAACACACCTGAACACACCTGAACACACCTGATCACACCTGAACACACCTCAACACACCTGAACACACCTGAACACACCTGATCACACCTGAACACACCTGAACACACCTGATCACACCTGAACACACCTGATCACACCTGAACACACCTGAACACACCTGATCACACCTGAACACACCTGATCACACCTGAACACACCTGAACACACCTCAACACACCTGATCACACCTGATCACACCTGAACACACCTGAACACACCTGATCACACCTGAACACACCTGAACACACCTGATCACACCTGAACACACCTGAACACACCTGATCACACCTGAACACACCTGATCACACCTGATCACACCTGAACACACCTGAACACACCTGATCACACCTGAACACACCTGATCACACCTGAACACACCTGAACACACCTGATCACACCTGAACACACCTGATCACACCTGATCACACCTGAACACACCTGAACACACCTGCTCACACCTGATCACACCTGAACACACCTGATCACACCTGATCACACCTGAACACACCTGATCACACCTGAACACACCTGAACACACCTGCTCACACCTGATCACACCTGAACACACCTGATCACACCTGAACACACCTGAACACAACTGATCACACCTGATCACACCTGAACACACCTGAACACACCTGAAAACACCTGAACACACCTGATCACACCTGAACACACCTGAACACACCTGCTCACACCTGATCACACCTGAACACACCTGATCACACCTGAACACACCTGAACACACCTGATCACACCTGAACACACCTGATCACACCTGATCACACTTGAACACACCTGATCATACCTGATCACACCTGAACACACCTGATCACACCTGCTCACACCTGATCACACCTGAACACACCTGATCACACCTGAACACACCTGCTCACACCTGATCACACCTGAACACACCTGATCACACCTGAACACACCTGCTCACACCTGATCACACCTGAACACACCTGATCACACCTGAACACACCTGATCACACCTGAACACACCTGAACACACCTGATCACACCTGATCACACTTGAACACACCTGATCACACCTGATCACACCTGAACACACCTGATCACACCTGATCACACCTGCTCACACCTGATCACACCTGAACACACCTGATCACACCTGATCACACCTGCTCACACCTGATCACACCTGAACACACCTGATCACACCTGAACACACCTGCTCACACCTGATCACACCTGAACACACCTGATCACACCTGATCACACCTGAACACACCTGATCACACCTGATCACACCTGATCACACCTGAACACACCTGCTCACACCTGATCACACCTGAACACACCTGAACACACCTGATCACACCTGAACACACCTGATCACACCTGATCACACTTGAACACACCTGAACACACCTGATCACACCTGATCACACCTGAACACACCTGATCACACCTGATCACACCTGAACACACCTGAACACACCTGATCACACCTGATCACACCTGAACACACCTGTGTCTCTATGAACTGAAGTGCTGACTGGCCGTGTGATGGTTTCAATGCCCCACAGGAGCAAAGTTTTATGAGCTCAAGCTGTTTCCTGAAGACTCGCCCCTCGAGCTGATGCAAGGCGACGTCCTGGTCCTCAACTGCACGGCGCTGGTGGAGTTCAACACAGGTGTGGAATTCAAATGGACCTTTCCAGGCCAGAAGGTAAATCAGAGAGACATGAGTGACTCTGCAAAATTCTTATTATTATGAAATCTTTTTTATGTGCATTGTAGGAAATGGAGTCATATTGACTAAAACATGATTAATTAGGCTTATTTAAGTTGGAGCCAAGAAAGTAGTTTGATTAATGCAACAAGTGTAAGAGTGGGTATTGATCTTTAAGTAATACACACCCGGGGCCATATTGCAATTACATTCTGCGGCCATCAGTCAGTAATGTGATGATATTCGTATTCATTTTTCTCTGCTGGGCTTGTGGTTGTCAGAATAATGGCTTTAATAATGTGCCATTAATATGTTGTTTGATTTATTTTTTCCTTACATAAGTGATTTTTCTT
Source organism: Astyanax mexicanus (assembly GCF_023375975.1). Classification (NCBI taxonomy): domain Eukaryota; kingdom Metazoa; phylum Chordata; class Actinopteri; order Characiformes; family Acestrorhamphidae; genus Astyanax; species Astyanax mexicanus. The sequence continues at coordinate 89,087 of NC_064417.1, forward strand.
CTTTGGTAAAAAAAATCAGTAGTTATTATCTAATACCGCGTCAGTACCGTTTTATTTTGAGTGATTCAGATCACAAGATTTAGGTTTACAGAGAGGCACAGCCGCTTTATGACTCTGTACTAAAGGAAACTCATTACTGTATAAATGGCAGCTGAACAGACAGCTGGCTGATCCCTGTGGATTGTAGGAAGGACATGTCGGATGGAGAAGCAGCAAGAAAACCAACAGAATACGATCTCTGTGTGACAACCAGAGTATTGATTGCATTAATCCAATATCAGGTGTCAGAATGACATAAGATGAAAATGGCAGATGCAATAAGTTGCACACTTACACTTTATGATGCCATGTTGTCATGTTTGGTACTTTAGTAGAGCGTAGACAGCCTAATTTTATAGGATTGTTTAAGGCACTTTAATTATTATGGGCTGAAAGAAGAAGAACTGAAACATTTATCATTTTTTAATTTAACTGTGGTTCCTAACGCAGTTCTTCTGCCATTTTTATGATAATGACTGCAATAATCACCACACTAAACATTCCCTATTCATAAAGTTAAGCTGCTTTACAGATCCTTTTGCATTACGATCATCATGCAGAGCTAAGAAACTGAAATTGTGAATTGTGCATGTTTACAGGATAACAGGGTTATAAGTGTGCAGCCGGTGCGTCAAATCATGGACCAAGCTACAGAGGCCACCAGCATACTGACCATTCCCAACGTCAACATCAACGACTCCGGCGTCTACACCTGCTTTGCTAACAGTGTGGAAAACAGTTTGGAGCGCTCCATGTTGGTCATAGTGTATGGTAAGCCTAGAAGGACGCAATTTAACAATACTGTAAATATTATAGACATGGTTTTGTATCATTTATTGTAACTAATGTTTACTACACATAATATATAGTAAATATTACTTATTAAATTATGTACTTATTGATATAGCAATGCTGTTTGTTTTTACGGGGAAATTTAACGTTTAAAAAATGTTGGAATTTTCAGTTGCAGTTAACAGCTTTAAATGTTATATTAATCCGTAAACATTGTGCAACGTATTTTCAACCTCCAGCTAAAAAAGTGTGATTACATTTAGATAGGTAATTTGTATTTATTGCTCATTATTCCCTTATATTTCAGAGGAACCCTTCATCAGTTTGGACTACAGAAACGGTTCAGTGGTGGAAGCTAATATCGGACAAAAGTCAGTGAAGTTATCTGTGAGAGTCTCTGCATTCCCCACTCCAGTCACGCATTGGTAAGCTCATGCTGGGTTAAAAAAAAACTCATTTATTTTAACTCTATAATATATTTGTATTGTATGTGTATTATGCTTGCTGAAATTTATTTAAAAGATGTTGTAAAGCAGTACAATTGAAAAAGCAATATAAGTTCATGTGGTAGCATGTGTGCAGGTATAAAAACAAGACACTGATAACGAGGCGCTTAAGCAGATTTAAGTCGCAGGATCATCACCTAGAAATCCGAGATGTGCGTAAAGAGGATGCAGGAGATTACACTCTGGTTCTGAAGAACACGGTTACTGAGAAAAAACTCCGCTTCATTCTTATAGTCAATGGTAACTCTCTTTCCTTCATTTGGCAATTACTCTGACTAATAAATGCAATACGTAATATGTATGATTATATACATACTTTGTCATTTTTCTGTATCCTCTTTATTTTACCACCCTAAATCTGACAGCATAAAAACCTTTTTTATTTAATCACAGACAGTATGAACCCAAAATCACATGCTGCGGATTTGCAAAGGTTTGGTCTTTTAGCAGCCGTTAATCATAATATTTTACTGTTTTCTGCAAAGTGCCGCCGCAGATCCATGAGAAGGAGGCGGCAGCACCTACCAACCCATACAGGATGGGTAGTCGGCAGACTCTCACCTGTACTGCCACCGGCTACCCCCCGCCAACATCTATCAGCTGGCAGTGGAGACCTTGGAGCCCCTGCGGCCCGAATCCCACCCGCAAACCTTTGTGAGTTCATAAACTTGACTTTTTATTACAGCTGGTTAATAGTATAGACTGATTCTGAAATACTGTGAACCATTTGTTTTATTTTCTTGAGTTTAACCCTAAAGAAAAGGGTGAAGATTGAGTAAAATGAACCAGATGCACCAGTCTTCATGTATTCAGTGCAGAACTACTTTAATGTTAAAAAAGGGAAACTGTAGCAGCTACAGTGTTTTTTTTAACTAAACAACTTTCATCTATGCATGGAAGAATTGAGCATGTGACTCTGTGTTCCTTTACTGATAATTCCGACTTTGTGTTTTCAGCCATATTTAGCTGTTTAAAGGCATTACGGTTGCTGTAGTTCTAAAAGCAGTGTTCACCAGGCTTCAGGCATATGCTAGTCTTCATCCTGAGAGTGAATCATGTCACAGCAAAAGGCCTGAGGATACTGTGATGATGCAGTGATGATACAGTGAGGATGCAGTGAGGATACTGTGATGATGCAGTAATGATGCAGTGAGGATGCAGTGAGAATACTGTGATGATGCAGTGATGATACAGTGAGGATGCAGTGAGGATGCTGTGATGATGCTGTGAGGATGCAGTGACGATACAGTGAGGATGCTTTGAGGATGCTGTGATGATACAGTGAGGATGCTGTGATGAGGCAGTGAGGATGCTGTGATGATGCAGTGAGGATACTGTGATGATGCAGTGAGGATGCTGTGATGAGGCAGTGAGGATGCTGTGATGATGCAGTGAGGATACTGTGATGATGCAGTGAGGATGCTGTGAGGATACTGTGATGATGCAGTGAGAATACTGTGAGGATGCAGTAAGGATGCTGTGAGGATGCAGTGAGGATGCTGTGATGATGCTGTGATGAGGCAGTGAGGATGCTGTGATGATGCAGTGAGGATGCTGTGATGATGCAGTGAGGATGCTGTGATGATGCTGTGAGGATGCAGTGACGATGCAGTGAGGATGCTGTGATGATGCTGTGAGGATGCAGTGACGATACAGTGAGGATGCTTTGAGGATGCTGTGATGATGCAGTGAGGATGCAGTGAGGATGCTGTGATGATGCAGTGAGGATGCTGTGATGATGCTGTGAGGATGCTGTGATGATGCTGTGAGGATGCAGTGAGGATGCTGTGAGGATACTGTGATGATGCTGTGAGGATGCTGTGAGGATACTGTGATGATGCTGTGATGATACTGTGATGATGTTGTGATGATGCAGTGAGGATGCAGTAAGGATGCAGTGATGATGCTGTGAGGATACTGTGATGATGCAGTGAGGATGCTGTGAGGATGCTGTGAGGATGCTGTGATGATACTGTGATGATGTTGTGATGATGCTGTGAGGATGCAGTGAGGATACTGTGATGATGCTGTGATGATACTGTGATGATGTTGTGATGATGCAGTGAGGATGCAGTAAGGATGCAGTGATGATGCTGTGAGGATACTGTGATGATGCAGTGAGGATGCTGTGAGGATGCTGTGAGGATGCTGTGATGATACTGTGATGATGTTGTGATGATGCTGTGAGGATGCAGTGAGGATGCAGTGATGATGCTGTGAGGATGCAGTGATGATACTGTGATGATGCTGTGATGATGCTGTGATGATGCTGTGAGGATGCTGTGAGGATGCTGTGAGGATGCAGTGATGATACTGTGATGATGCTGTGATGATGCCGTGATGATTCTGTGATGATGCTGTGATGATACTGTGATGATGCTGTGAGGATGCAGTGAGGATGCAGTGATGATGCCGTGAGGATGTTGTGAGGATGTTGTCAGGATGCTGTGCATTCAGGAACAAGAGCATTAGTGAGGTCAGGATGTTGGATAATCGCCACCCCAACAGTAAAACATCTGAAATGTTCTGGTTTTAAAGGCCTAACTAACAAATATTGTTGTGTCAGTTAAATGTATTTAAACGCTTCGGTCAGGATCTGAAAGTAGGTACACAGCCCTGAGCGTTCTAATCCTCTCTGTTGAGCTTCCTTTTTGGGAAAAACATGTGTCTGTCAAAGGTTGAGATGTTCTCTCAGGATATTGCAGCACTGAAGGGATTTTCGTCCTCCACCTCAGGCCTGCGTCGATGGGAGTATTAAGTTTGTCCGTGAAGCTGTCGAAATCATGTGAACATTAACTGCGAGACGTTGCCGGTTCACCCCGAGTTCAGGCCAGATAGTCTTTGTCGCTTTTGGAGATTCGCCAGCCGTCACCCGCCCAGAGAGGACGCTCTCCCCTTCACTTTTTTCGGATTTCTGCGTTTATTTACTCTGTAGTAAAGACCGAGAGCCCTGCCCCACCTCTGCTGCATTAACGGAAGTTGTGGCGTCTGCAGATGGAGGCGGGGCTAGGCTGGTGGAATGAGTTAAATGCCCTGCACACATCGCTCCTTATCATGCCCACTGAGAGAACACTGAGATTAAAATACCATGATTGTGCAGATCTGTCCTCAAACATAAATGTGATAATTTTATGTTTCTGGTTTCTTTAACATTTAATATTACACTATGACACTATTTATTCAACATATACTTAATATATTGAATAGTAACGTATTGTATCAATTCAGCCCTAGTACTTATGGATGTCACTGGTTAAAATTTACCTTTAGTAGTTCTGATAATGTTTTACACAACATTTAAAAAATACAAATCCTGTGTGTAAATGATGTTTATAATATTAGACATAATATTGAAATATAGAATATATAAAGAAAAAAAATCAGGGTCTAAGTGTCACCAGTGTTACTGGTGTTACAGGTGTTACAGGTGTTACTGGTGTTACAGGTGTTAATGGTGTTACAGGTGTTACTGGTGTTACAGGTGTTACTGGTGTTACAGGTCTTACTGGTGTTACAGGTGTTACAGGTGTTACTGGTGTTACAAATGTTACAGGTGTTACAGGTGTTACTGGTGTTACAGGTGTTACAGGTGTTACTGGTGTTACAAATGTTACAGGTGTTACAGGTGTTACTGGTGTTACAAGTGTTACAAGTGTTACAAGTGTTACAGGTGTTACAGGTGTTACTGGTGTTACAGGTGTTACATGTGTTAATGGTGTTACAGGTGTTACAGGTGTTACAGGTGTTACTGGTGTTACAGGTGTTAATGGTGTTACAGGTGTTAATGGTGTTACAGGTGTTACAGGTGTTACTGGTGTTACAAGTGTTACAAGTGTTACAAGTGTTACAGGTGTTACAGGTGTTACTGGTGTTACAGGTGTTACATGTGTTACAGGTGTTACAGGTGTTACAGGTGTTACAGGTGTTACAGGTGTTAATGGTGTTACAGGTGTTACAGGTGTTAATGGTGTTAATGGTGTTACAGGTGTTACAGGTGTTACTGGTGTTACAGGTGTTACAGGTGTTAATGGTGTTATTTGGAAGTTTTCTGGGTTTGGTCCTGCTGGGTTCCAGTGACACTGATTTCTGAATCTTTTTCTCCAGAGCTCGTAGAGGACAGCGGGACAAGGCTCCTGAGTGTCAGGACTGGACTGATCTGGATCTGGAGCACACTGTAAATGTGATTGATAGTATGGACACTTGTCTTGAGTCAGTAGATGGCAGACTAAAGGTATGTTTTCACTGTCACACCTTCATTTATAGGAGAAATCCAGTGTGAAATGGACTTGAGTTGTAGTGAAACATGATCACCAGTACAAACTTTTATTATTCTCCCCCAGCATTCCCAAATACAGAACTTTTAGCTGATGCTCCCAACAGGCTTTCAATGGCAGTGATAGGGGCATAGAGTTACCCGTGCAAAGAAATCGCTATTTTTACTCTATTAACAAACTCAAAGTAGCTCCAAACTTCACCAGTAGAATTCTGAGGATCCTGAAGTTTAAAACAAGGCAGTGAGTTAAGACTAGGGTTAGGGTTTAATAATACAGTTTATACACACAGTACCTTCAGGTAGTTTATTAATAAAAACACAGTTTATTATATACAATAACCTGAGGTTGCTCTCCACACTCCACCATCTTGAAATAAAGTCAGGATAAATTGACTGATGGGAATGAATGAATAGGTTGATAGGGGAAACAGATTGCAGATTTATTAACACTTATATTCTGCCATCCTTGTAATATTCTTCTGTTGCACCAAATCCAGTGCAAAACTAATTTGGGTATTCATGTGACTCATCAGCTGTAGATTTGCTAATGCTCCTTAGTTGAATTATCATCAACTAAATTTAAGATGCCGGCACCCAGAGAACTACCTTCTTAATAAAAACAGTGTTTTTAATCATCTACAGTATCTGTGCACCTTTAAAGTTTTCAATGTCTCTTTTTACTGTCAAGTCTCTCAGAATTCTACTGATTAAGTGTGGAGGAACTTTAAGCTTGTTAATGGTGTAAAAATAATGTATTGTGTAAAATTTCTGCTCATCTAAGAATCTGAGAGTCTGAGCATTTAGATAAATACCCCAAAACCTGAACCCTCAGCCTTTATTTTATATAAATACCCCAAAACCTGAACCCTCAGCCTTTATTTTATATAAATACCCCTAAACCTGAACCCTCAGCCTTTATTTTATATAAATACCCCTAAACCTGAACCCTCAGCCTTTATTTTATATAAATGCCCCTAAACCTGAACCCTCAGCCTTTATTTTATATAAATACCCCTAAACCTGAACCCTCAGCCTTTATTTTATATAAATACCCCTAAACCTGAACCCTCAGCCTTTATTTTATATAAATACCCCTAAACCTGAACCCTCAGCCTTTATTTTATATAAATGCCCCTAAACCTGAACCCTCAGCCTTTATTTTATATAAATACCCCTAAACCTGAACCCTCAGCCTTTATTTTATATAAATACCCCTAAACCTGAACCCTCAGCCTTTATTTTATATAAATACCCCTAAACCTGAACCCTCAGCCTTTATTTTATATAAATAACCCTAAACCTGAACCCTCAGCCTTTATTTTATATAAATACCCCTAAACCTGAACCCTCAGCCTTTATTTTTATATAAATACCCCTAAACCTGAACCCTCAGCCTTTATTTTATATAAATACCCCTAAACCTGAACCCTCAGCCTTTATTTTATATAAATACCCCTAAACCTGAACCCTCAGCCTTTATTTTATATAAATACCCCTAAACCTGAACCCTCAGCCTTTATTTTATATAAATACCCCTAAACCTGAACCCTCAGCCTTTATTTTTATATAAATACCCCTAAACCTGAACCCTCAGCCTTTATTTTATATAAATACCCCTAAACCTGAACCCTCAGCCTTTATTTTTATATAAATACCCCAAAACCTGAACCCTCAGCCTTTATTTTATATAAATACCCCTAAACCTGAACCCTCGGCCTTTATTTTTATATAAATACCCCAAAATCTCTGAACCCTGACAGTGTTTGTCAGTCACGGGGGCAAGCGTTGCTTTTTCCACATTCAAAATATTTAAACCCGTCTTCCTCTTTACACTTCCTGGAGGGAGTGGGAATAAACATGCATGCTCAGAGCACTCACTTCCTGTTTTCTGTCACATGTGTGAGGTCACCTCCTGTTTAAGGGGTGAGAAAAAGAGGGGTCATAGTGTCATGGCACATCATCAACCTCACTAACGTGTCTGATCAGTGATAAAGCTGCAATTAAAGAGTAAAAGTTGAATCAATGTGGTTTCTTTCTGTTTTCCCTTCAGACGGTGGGTCGTGTTGTAATCCGAAATGCTAATGTGTCGGCTATGTACAAATGCTCAGCGGAGAACAAAGTGGGCAAAGATGAGCGGCTCATTTACTTTTACGTGACCAGTGAGTGTCGCCTACACTGTGTGAACCCACCTGTACATACAGCAAATATGCATCTTTAATCACTGAATTGCAGTCATTAAAATAAGGTCATTGATCCTGATTCTGGAGTGCTCTCTCTTCACTGCACATCTGATGCTACTTGTCAGTTAATTATTAAACCCTTTATAAGATGAAAAAACTGTGCAGTGTTAGATAGCAGGGTTTGGAAATGCTGATGTAAACTTATGTAAGGTTATTATAGAAAACACTTCCCTTCATGTTTAGAACACCACTCTGCTTAATCTGTCATAATCCAGTGTAACAGACAGAAGAGAAGAGATTAAGACGGGCTGCAGATGTTTAGGGCGGCCCTGCTGACATTCCAGTTCACTCGAGTTAAACATGCGTCTGCAGAAAAGCTCAAATCTGACCTTTAAACTTCTCTTAAAATGAAACCCATTCCTTCCCTGCTCTTACTGACGTGTTATTCAACCCTCCCTGTTTCTCCAGCCATTCCTGAAGGTTTTGGAATTGAGGTGGAGAACACAGAGGAGCCCCTGGAGCTGGATGCAGTGCGTCTGAAATGCAGTGCTGATAACTACACCTACGAAAACTTACGCTGGTACCGTCTGGACCCTCAGGCCGTTCCTCCAGAGGACTGTAAGAGCCTGCACAAGTTCGCCCAGGCTCTGAGCGGAGAGCTCTCCTTTCAGGTCGCCCACAAAAACTGGGTCCTGGAGCTCGCCTTCCCCAGCCTGCAGCTCCAGGACGAGGGAAACTACGTGTGCGAGGTTCAGAACCGGCGCAGCGGAGAGAAGCATTGCCTCCGCAAATACCTGCCTGTGAAGGGTGAGGATCTTCTCACAGATCCAGATCAGTGGATCCAATCTTTGGTCTTGTAGCACCAAAACACATTTCCATACTTTTAAATGTGATAAAAGTCTGTGCAGTACTCAAATCAACTAACAAGAACAGAAAAAAACAGTGATCAGTGTAACAATCAGGTAAACATGATGAACTCATATAACTCATGAGTTATATGAGATTAATAAAAAAACAATATAAAAGACAGAAGGTTTTCAATGATTTTGTGAGTAATAATACAATGCTCATTATAGTATCTCTGAATATTCTCATTTTTACAAAAATATGTGCCTCCTCTCCATACAGTTAACCTGTTACTTTTATTTTCAGCCCTGCAGCTTTTCTGTACTTCAGTATATTTGTCGTTACAATCTCAAATACCATATTCACAATATTTAACCATTTCACTGTTTTGTGTGACATAATTGAAAGGACACAGCATTTCAGTTCATTTTGCTCTCTTGACTGATTATATCTATAATCCTGACCCCACTGCATCTTACAGGAAACTGAACCGCTACCACTTTAATTATGTGTGATCCAACAATGGTAGAATAATTTAGTCTAAATAAAACAGTCCAGTCTTTAACTGTGCCCAAATTGTGTTTGTAGGTGTGACGCAGTGACCTGGTTCATAACTCAATTACTAACGTTTAGCAGATGTCGCTTGGTTGAGCCAGTTGTCTTGCTAGGTTAATTTTGTTGTATTTAATATTATAAATTAAGTATTTTTAATTAGCGAAGCTGCAGTTTTTCACTAAATTCTTAGATGCAATTTTTTCATTAAAAGGTGCTGCAGTTTAGAATGAGAGTTCTAATTAGAAGATGGCTTCATTTAAAAATAATTATCAAAATTATTACGGACAGAGAGAGAAAAGGAGAGAAGGTGGAGGCTGTGTGTGTTCAGCTGAATAGTTGTGTCAGCAGAGTGTGCACTTTAAAAAACGAGCTGTTTAAAATGACGGGCTCCATATTTTTGTCTTTTTTGCAACCACAGTTTAGTCCATGTGGTGCAAACCTGCAACACACACACACACACACACACACACACTTCAACTGTGTGAGAGCATTAAACACACACACACAAACACACACACACACACACAGCTAAAAAAACATTACTCTAGACGAACATTGTATAAGCTGTTCTTGAGATAACAGTAAAAACAGATAATGAGATAATAAATAAAATCTAGACATTTTACCATTATCTGCTCTACTGTGAGCTCATTAACTTAATGAACTTCAGCCCACAGGCAGATCTTTTAGATAAGCTAATATCTAATACTCACATCTGTTTTGTTTTTGATTCTTATTATCTGACATTAAAATGCACAAAGTGCTCACGTTCTTCTCCACCAAGACAAAAGTGGGATTAAACCGGACGATGCTGCTTTACATTCAACAGCTTACTCTGATTCTATGATCAGCTGCATCACCAGACTAATATATGAAAATATGTGGGATGCTATTATATCAACCTCCACAACTGAAAAATGTGAATGAGATGGAATATCTCAGTGTGATGACCCTGTCTACTTTCATCCCTCTGTCTGTCTGTTTTTCACTCACTCTTCCCCTCTCTCCCCACAACCTTCCCCAGCCCTGGAGGCCCCGAGGTTCCAGCACAACCCCACCAACCAGACAGTAAATGTCAGTGCATCTCTGCAGATGGAGTGTGATGTGGAAGGAACTCCTTCTCCAAAGCTTTCCTGGTTTAAAGACAACCAGCCTCTCCACCTAGTATCAGGTCAGCCTCCCTTTTTGCTGTTTTAACTTTAAATATCAGAACACAAATTGAGGAAATGTGAAAATGAGTCCTGGACGTCTGTGTTTCAGAGAGAACAGTAGCACTGTGACAGTATCTCTACTTAATTCTTGTTTTCCTCTTTTCTTATTAACATTGTTTCTGCACTCCTTGGCTTCTACCATTCAGCAGTCTTCTTATTATCATACTCATTCCACTTTTCCAGAAGAAAATGACTCGAATTCTCTATAAATGAATGCTATCAGCAGCAGAGCAAGCGCACTCACACTCTTTCAGCAACTAAAGAGCCATGTCTCACTGACTCTAATGTAGCTCTACTCTGCATTCAACTGGATTCTGTGCTTCCATTTGGCCACTTGATTGGCAGATGCTGGGCGAGCAAATGAAGCGAGGCACTGGAGGCTCTGGCCTTAGAATAAAGGAATGAAAGGGCAGTATGAGCGATGGCTGCCGTCATGAAGAATAAATGTAGATGCTGGTAGATTACGAGTCCACAGAGTTCCCTGCTGACCTGTGTTATGGAATATTTAATGCTGTAGATTTACTGTTTCTTTTGTAGACGTGTACAGTATATGTGTGTGTGTTAGTGTTATAGTGTGTGTGTTGTGTGTGTTAGTGTGTGTATGTGTGTGTGTGTGTGTGTGTGTGTGTGTTAGTGTGTGTATGTGTGTGTGTGTGTGTGTGTGTGTGTGTGTGTGTGTGTGTGTTAGTGTGTCAAAACAGAGGAAATATATTGCAGTAAGGGAGCGAGGTTGCAGCGCTGCAGGGGTGTAATGTGCACCGAATCGGATTTGCTTCTTATTAATTAAACTCTATATCAGGATCACAGAGACTTTTATAGACTTTCGATCTTGTGAAACTGCCTTGACCTTCTGTTTCTCATTAACCTAATTGGACACATAAACACATGAGCACTCTGCTATTCATTAAAAGTGTGTTTGTAGGTGAAGGGTTACGGTACTGAAGAACCTGCTCTGAGCAGACGGGTGTTTCCCTGCCTGAACATACTTGACCCAACTAATTAGATAATGAAGAAGTCTTCCAGAGTTAGAGTGGATCTGGTTCACCAGGGGAAAACACTAAAATGTGTAGTTCTCCAGGAACACATTTGGAAACCATTGTACTGCTCTGAAGCTTAAAACGGGATCTAAACACCGATATCTAACCTAATCATTAAAAATCAATGCTCTGCTTTTGAAAATTGATTTAGTATTACAAAACAAATTATTGCAATACTTTGATATATCAATATTTTTTCCACTCCTAGCAAGCAAAACCTTGTAATTTCATTATTGTGTGCAAAGACTATAAACTCTAAATTCTTCAGAGCTGAGTTTTTCCAATCTAAATACGAACAGATTCGAACCTCTGATCATCATACAGTCATAATGTGAGCTGAACCAGATTAAAGTACTTTCTGAATATCTTTTGTTTTAAGGAATGGACTTGCGCCCCCTGGTGTTACCCCTGTGACTCACTGGTGTCCTGGAGTCCGAGTGCAGGACCAAAAGCTTGCTGACCATTTACTAAAGATTTACTTCAGATAATTGATGAGTTTTAGGAGACGCTGCTGGTTATATATGTGACTTGTTGTAGTTTGAATTGATGTGTGTTATATTTTAAACAGTGTAGAAACACTGAGGAACTGCACAGATCATTAGAGACGGGTCTGTAGTGAATCTGCCTCGGACGGCTGGCAGGTTTTCTAGTGTACAGGTTTGACTGACAGCTCTGGTGATGTGCGCAGGGATCCTGCTGCAGGACTCCAACCGAACGCTTAGCATCCAGCGCGTCCGCGAGGAAGACGCCGGTCTGTACACGTGTACCGCCTGCAACCAGAGAGGCTGCATCCACTCCTCAGCAACGGTGTCTGTTATTGGTGAGAGACTCTTTATCGCACACAAGACGAGATGTTAAACATGGCTCAGTCCTTCTGCTTTAGCACTCTTTAGCCCTGCAGCTCTAAATAAATCAATTATATATATATGATCAGGCTTTACCTGCTAACTTCATACCCATACACACTTTCCTCCTGCGCCTCACTTTCATACTGTCTATATTTCCTTTCACATTATTATGTAGGATTCTGTTTATAATCTCATTTTAAGGATTTAGAGACTATTCATATTTGAAGTGAAAATAGAGGTCTAATTTTAAATGTCCAAAGCTGCAAACTGCCAGAGATTGACAATAAATGAATATATGACTATATATATATATATATCAGCGTATTTTCTCCTCTTATTCAGTCAGTTTGCTCCATATGTGTGACTCTTAGACATAGAAATAGTAAAGTGTCTTCAGAAAGACCAGATTGACAGAAGCTCTTGCAGGAAAAACATTGTGTTAAAGATTATGCAGATGTTCTGTATCGGATGTGGACGTCAGGAAATTACTTTATAAACTTCATCACAAAATAAAATTCTCGATCAGGTTCTGATGACGGCACTAACGTGGAGATTGTGATCCTCATCGGCACTGGAGTCATCGCCATCTTCTTCTGGGTTCTCCTCATCCTCATCTTCTGCAATGTCAAACGGGTGAGTGTAGATATTTATTCCTGTGTTTTGCTTCTCTATCCAGCTTCATTCAGTTGCATTTTACTGTTCATCCATCGTTGATGGGAACTGACCCGGGATCTGCACCTTTAGATCGGCCCCTGCTGAACTTCAGCTCAGTGAAACCACGCCTCGAGCTAAACCAATCAGCCGCTCGGCTCGCGCTCGGCTCGTGCTCGGCTGGGTGGATTTTGGTGAAGCTGCTGTTTGAAACAGGGTCACTGTCAGCAATTCCTGGAGAAGCAGCTGCTGAGGATCTCATTCATTCTGCTGCTGTCTGGCCTCAGACTCGCTGTTTCTGCGCTGCAGATGCTGGATTCAGCCTGTGGTAATAATGTTGTGATTCTGTCCCCCAGGTGAACCCAGCTGATATCAAGACAAGCTACCTGTCCATCATCATGGACCCGGGGGAGGTTCCTCTGGAGGAGCAGTGTGAATATCTTCCCTACGATTCCAGCCAGTGGGAAATCCAGCGGGACCGTCTGCGCCTTGGTACCAAATCTACTTTACTGCAGTCCAACGCAGAAAACACAACATCTTAGACTAAAACCCACATTAGTATCTGAATGACTGTAGTTGATAAGTGACCTCTAAATGTTTTGGTAGCTATTAACCCCTTCCACTCACTGTATAGAGGAATAGGGGACCTAAATCCAATCTGTGTACAAATATTTGTAGATATGTACATAATAAATAGTGTCATCATCACTCGTTTCTCTTTTGGAATGTCTCCAGGGAAGGTGCTTGGTCACGGTGCTTTTGGCAAAGTGATAGAGGCGTCCATTTATGGGAGTGACAAGAAGTGCAGTTTCGGCACCGTAGCTGTAAAGATGCTCAAAGGTTAGAAATGAATTATTTCCTTACCTACTAAACAGTGATCATAAAGACTGTTTATTAAAATTTTATCTGGTGTGTGTGTGTGTACTTTACAGAGGGAGCCACAGCCAGCGAGCACAAAGCCTTAATGTCGGAGCTGAAAATCCTCATTCACATCGGAAACCATCTGAATGTGGTGAATCTGTTGGGGGCTTGCACTAAACCCAGCGGTTCGTTCAGATCCGGTTTATTTTAATTCTATCTAGAATTTCACTAAAAACTGTTGTTAGAGTGATTGGATGATGTCAGGATTGTCTGTTGTGAAATAGAGCAACATGTGGACATTTTTTATCATGATTAAATGCGATTCACTGCAGTAGTTTCTTAGCGAGTGTCTGTGCTCATATTTACAGTGGAGTTCAGAGATTTTTGACTTTTTACACGTAAAGGAAGTGACATATTCCAATTAGCTTTTTTGATATTTAAAGTAAACATTTTTATGTGACATTAAAAATAAATATTATATAATCTAGATTGAGAATCAGCTGAGTAGACTAGAGTAATAAAAAACTCAATTTCCTTCTTGGCTTAAGAATAAACGTTTAACAAAAGAAAATATATTTTGTATTATTTTTTTATCTACATTCCTTTAACCATGTCTGATATATTCAGGTCCTCTGATGGTTGTGGTGGAGTACTGTAAATATGGAAATCTATCAAACTACCTGCGGACTAAGAGGGAATTCTTCTTGCCGTATCGGGTAAGTCATAAAACCCCAACATAAATAAAACATAAATGTGTTATTTCTAATTTAGTCATTGCTGAGCCCTGACACCCTAAATCTCTCTACTGTCATTTACTGTAGAAACACATGATCAATATTATACAGCGTCCTTTAATCGGGAATGTTCTCATGAGTGCTGGAGATCATGGAAAACTCAGGGAGAATGAGAAACTCTGTATCTTAGAAATGATGAAGAGACTGATAATAGAAACACTCGTCTGCAGGCGATGATTTAATGAATGAATGTAAAGTAGTTGCTGTCAGTGTTTGGATTTAACTACTGGATGAAGAATTGGTTTTACTTTCAGTGAGGTCAGACCTGTGATTGGTTAATGTGCTGGCACTGCAGGCGGTGATTATGCAAATCATCATTAAGATAAAAAACAAACCTATTTATCATCCTAATAAAGTAACACTGATATGTAAACACTTGGAAATGTTCAGTACAGTGATTACAGTGTTTATTGTCTCTAAAACAGCTAACTAGTTTTCTTTCTAATCAAACTGTGTTTAAACTTTTCCTTCAGTGAGACACCCTGTTCCTCTTCCTGTTCCTCTTCCTGTTCCTCTTCCTTTTCCTCTTCCTTTTCCTCTTTCTGTTTTCAGGAAATAAAGCAAAAAAGCATTTCAGCTGCTCAGGGCTAATCAGAGTTACTGTGTGGGCGGTGCCTCATCTGTTAGTGTGTGTTTCAGTATGTGCATGTGGAGGCCTGTACGTATGAGACTTTGATTATACAGATTTAGGAATTACACTCCTGATCAAACTCCTATTAAACAGAACAAATAAGTGACAGGACACTAATACTCTGCACTGTGGTTGGAGGGGTAATGAAAATGTCTCTAATCCTGTATCTAATACTGTATTTAATCATTACATAACCATGATAATGCATTTAGTGAACTGATCTGAGATCTCTGAAGTAAAACAGGGTTTAGGTGTCTGGAGTGTTTGAGTGTCTCAATGTTCTACAGGATCGATCTCCTAAAACTCAGAGTCAGGTGAGGAGGATGATCGAGGCCGGGCAGATGGAACTGAGAGACCGTCAAACTCATTCCAATATCAACTCTACCAAAAATCTCCGGGGCAAAACCAGTCCGAGTAGCCCCCCCTCAGAGGAGAAAAGTACGTTTATATGTTTTTTCCATCTGTGATTCATGATGCTTTTCTCCTGCATGGTTCCGACTATTCAATAGATTCTTTCATCAGACACCAATTTTCTTTAAATACTTTATTCCAATATCTCTTCTAAAATCACATTTCATAGCAGCATAAAAACTAATGTAATTGTTAATGCATTGCGTTAGAGGTCACTCTCTGGCCAATCAGGGCTCTTGAATATGTACACGTCACATTAAGTGTGACTTAGAACCTCAAGCAAATATAAGTATCAGGTGCCACATTAGCCGAGCGGTGTAGGTACCATGCAGTGGAAAAAACCCTCATAAATATGTAATATTGGATCATTTTCCTCAATAAATAAATGAGCAAGTATATATATATATATATAAAATCCTAAATGCCTTCTGTTTCTGTTTCTTTCCCTGAAGTGGATGACCTCTGGAAGACTCCTCTTACGATAGAGGATCTTATATGTTACAGCTTTCAGGTGGCACGAGGGATGGAGTTCCTGGCATCTCGTAAGGTGAGTATTAGGATGAATCACAGAAACCCGTCTTCATTTTGGCTTTGATTCAAACGGTTAAACTCCAAGATCTCCCAGTAATCCTGTTCTCTTTTAACAAACAACCAGTGAATAATTCCCTGCTATGATCATTCCGGCCCATGAGAATTAAAGCTGGTAACAGAACTGAACCCTGTTCTGAAGCTGCTTTATTAGAGATGTAGATAAAGGAGTAATAAAACTAATCTATAGCTCTGTAGCAGAAACTCGTAACTCACGCTGCACATGTTGGCTGTTCTTCTCCTCTGGCAGTGCATTCATCGAGACCTGGCAGCCCGGAACATTCTGCTGTCGGAGAACAATGTGGTGAAGATCTGTGATTTCGGACTTGCTCGTGATATCTACAAGGACCCAGACTACGTGCGGAAAGGAAACGTAAGAGAAACAGGAAAAAGCATTTGATTCAAATAACCTTCTTTACCTGCTTTTAACAGCAGCTTTTAACTTCATACTGTGCTGGAGAAAGAGCGAAATGTCTTACAAATAAAATCGGTACTTCAAATGTAGGAAACGCTGCTGGAAAAGCAGTGCTGTGAAGAGCCGAGTTGCTCTGATAAAAAGACTGTTAGCTTCAGGCTTTGCTTCTCTCTGTGATTGATCTGCTTTCTTTATCAGGCCAGGCTGCCACTCAAGTGGATGGCTCCTGAGAGCATTTTTGATAAAGTGTACACCAGCCAGAGTGACGTCTGGTCCTTCGGGGTGCTGCTGTGGGAAATCTTCTCATTAGGTAAAACTCAGTGTTTTTGCACATCATTTTTTTTGTATCAAAATTGCATAAAAAGGTACAGGCTGAAATTAAAAGTACTTCATATCTTTACTCAAATACTTGCATGATTTGAGCATGATTGATGAATGAGCCTTTCATATATTTGCTAAATATTAAATATATGAAAGCAAATATAGTTATTATTTTGCTTTAATCACAGCTGATTCTGTAAGATGATTTGTAGAATCTGGAGCTGCAGTTCTCTCAGCACTGTTTAACTAATAAACCGAATTAACTTTATAAAGTCAAAAGCGGTTGAAATAATATCTATTAAACATTAATTCAGGATTTAAACAGATTAAATGTGTTTTGGTCACAGGAGCTTCTCCATATCCCGGCGTGCAGATTGATGAAGACTTCTGTAATCAGCTGAAGGACGGAACCAGGATGAGATCTCCTGATACTGCCTCCCCTGAAATGTGAGCATGTTTATCTCATCAGTCCGGCTTCAGCTTCACGATCAGATCTATTGATTACTGATTGCAGATTCTGGCCTGATCCGGTTTACAGTGTCTGTGTCTCCCCCTGCTGGTAGATACGGGATCATGCTGGCCTGCTGGCAGGGCGAGCCCAGAGAGAGACCCACGTTTCCTGCGCTGGTGGAGATACTGGGAGACCTTCTGCAGGACAACAGCTTACCTGTGAGATTCACTACAGTTACCCTCACATACCTTCACCTCAAACACAAAGATCTTCTTTATTACTGTAATAATAATCACAGTTATAAAGAGTTTACCTGTTTTATATCTCCTCACAGGACGTCCCCTTTAATGTGTCTCAGAGCTCCTCAGATGACGGGTTCTCACAGGCCTCCTCCAGACCTCCATCAGAGGAGGAGCTGAGGCTGCCCTGCAACACCATGTCAGCCAGGTACTGCTCCTACAGACTGGGAATATATATATATATATATATATATAGGAGCTGTAGTATGGATGTATGTATGACACAATGTTTATTTTTTCCTCACAGATATTATAACTGTGTTCCGTTCTCCGGCTGCGTGATGGTGAGCTCCTCTAAAACGTCTCACTCTCGAGTAAAAACATTTGAGGAGCTTCCGATGGAGATGACCTCCCATAAATCACATCATGTGAGCACTTTTACTAAATATAAACCCTTCAGTCAGAGCTGCTAATGATACCTGAGCATAAACATCCTGAATCCTGATTACTACAGATTATTGTAATTCATCTCCACTTCATGCATCATTATAAACAACATCAACTGTTTATCAGACGCTGGGATGAGGAGTCTCTCAGTTATAATAGTGTATTTAAAGTGTGATGAAGGATGAAGATCTGCAGGTCTGTAATGCGCTGCTGTGTCGCTGCAGGACAGTCAGACGGACAGCGGGATGGTTTTAGCGTCTGAAGAGCTGGAGAGACTCGAACACAAACACAGAGGGTCCATGATGAAGTAAGTTCTGGAGAAACAACTTAAAAACATTCATTTACCTCCATGTTTATTAGCTTAAAAACAGCCTCGGATTCCCAAATTTTATCTTAAAGACCATAATAAGGGTAGAAGAGGCGTCTCCTCTATTTATTATCAATTATAAAAATATCAGAAACGACAGTAGTCACCTATATATCAATGCAGTTTACACCCCTACTTTTAATATCACTTTTTACAGGTGTAATAAAATCTATATTTATTAATACATTAAAGAATCTTATTAGTTTGTTTTTGCAGTACTGCATCAGTTTTTAATTATTAGTTTATGTTTAATGTATAATAATCAGTTTATTAAACAGAGTTGTGTTTAAACCCCCAACCACTAGAGAGCAGTGTTGTACTTTGTCATTAGATCCCACTGTTCTAATTGGATAAAAAGTGAATTTTATTTACTCAGTTTTTATGCTATGTTATATATTAAATATATAACATAGCAGAGTATAAAATTAAAATTCTCCTCCACCAGTCTTACACACTGCTTTTGGATAACTTTATGCTGCTTTACTCCTGGTGTAAAAATTCAAGCAGTTCAGTTTGGTTTGGTTTGATGGTTTGTGATCATCCATCTTCCTCTTGATTATATTCCAGAGGTTTGGTAATAAGTGCTCTTTTAATTCTGTGTGTGTCTCTATGGTTATATATATATATATCCATATCCATGTTTTTGCTCCACAGCTCTGATATTTTCTCTTCTCTACAGCTCAGCAGGGGGAAGCAGCACAGAGCGGCTGATCAGCAGCTCCTCTCGGCCGCTGTTCTTCACTCAGCTCTCGGGTCAGACCTTCTATAATAACGAGTACGGGCAGCTCTCTGAAGACCTGAGTGATTTCCTCTCCACTCCCGACCCGACTCTCACCAACCTGTAACCCCGCCCCCTGACCCCCCAGCGACGACCTCCTGACCCCTGACCCCCACACAAACTGATCGGACCCTCCGCCGCGTTCTGTTCTCTCTGCTGCCACTGGGTGGCACCATTACATCAGATACAAATTAAAAAATATTTTAATGCCTTTTTGTTACATTTATCTTAATATGAAGTTTAAGCTTCTTTTGTTTATTTGTACAAAAAATTATCCCGAATAGGAAAAATAAAATATATCTTCTTTTAAGCTGCGTCACTAATTAAAATTCCAGATAAGAAAAGAAAAGTCTTTAAATATACAAATACACAGCAGTAAAAATGGATTTTAATTTCTGTTGATTTTATATGTTCTTGCTCGATTCACTTGAATCAGAAAGTGATAAAAAGAAGTGGAGGAGAAACAGGAATGACCAAACAGAAATTAGAAACATGTTTGTGTAATTTTATCTGATCAGAGTAAATGAAACAGTGGCAGAAACCCGGGCGAAAATCCACAGGGCAACAGATTTTACCAAAAAATCAGACTGAATTGTCTCAGCTGTTTAGTTTTAGTTTTGAATGTTTGTACCTTCAAGTGTTTCAGGCTTCTGGTTAAAAAACACTGAATTTAAATTGTTTTCTGTGTTAAGCAGCTTAACCAGCGGCACTCGTTCAAAACATGAACCTGATATTTAACCAGAACAGAAGGAAAAGTTCTGCTGGAACCTTCAGAGTCAGTAACAGTGATTTGGGCTGAGGGTAAAACAGGCAGGAAACTAAACTAAATACATCTAAAAAAGCAACTTTTAAACTGTATGAACTGAGCAGAAATTAAACAGCTACAGCGCAAAAAAAAAAACATCTTTACAAAGTAAAATACACATAAAAAAACCTTCATTCAGAAACGCTTTGGTAATAAGAGCTTTCCCATAATAACTCATTTCCAACAGAAAAAACTAAACACCAGTAACCATAAAAGAAAGAACGAGAAAAAAACGCCAAGCTGGAGCCACCCTCTATAATATTCTATAAGCTCTTGAGTAATTTTATCTTCATGAACTTTTAAAACACTTTTAAGGCACTTCAAGCCAATTCTGCAACCAAGTGAACAGTAAAGTCATCAATGCTTTAAACAGTTCAGCGTTTCCACTGATTAAAATCCTCTTTGTTTACTGTAATCTGGTTAATTTACAGAACCCGAGTAACAGTCATGATGACTTAATATCTATATGTGTCCTGTTTAAGTTTTATGTTTTAATCTTCAGGTCTTAATATACTGGCAGATTCTGAAAAAAACACTTTTTGTGAAAGAAATACATAGAATTTGTGTTTTAAATACACTTAACATTCAGAGCTGAACAGAAACGCTCATACTGAGAAATTTACAAAAAAAGAAACACGTTTTCATAACATGTACAAAAATATGGCAACAAAGTGGAAAATCATTCTGTTCTTCATTTCAGTAACTTTTTAGTTTAGACCTGAAGAGTCTCGGAGGTCCAGCAGGTCGTGTGAAACGATGGAATGGAACATTAAAGGGGAAACATGGTTCAGTGTAAATGTGGAGAGTCACTGTGGTATAAATACGGTAAACGAGGTGAAATCAGGACATTTTTCCGATCTGGATTTTCTTCCAGGCCTCAGAGGCTGTAAATATACAGGAGTCAATAATCCCGGCCACGGTAAACGTCCCACCAATAATCGCACAGATCTGAGAAAAAACACTGAGTATTAATACTTTAATAATAATAATATTCATTCCAAAGAAATTCAAGCAGAGCCTGTGTGCATTTTATTTAAATTAGGGCTGGACTATAGGATCAAAGTTAAATTATATTTATTTATATCGCATATTAGTATCATTCTTATAAACAGTTAAAAAGCCACAGAAAACAAGTCAAGAACGCCCACAACGGATCTCTGCACCTATAAAATATATATATATATATCTATATATAAATATATGTTGTTTATTACTGTTGAATAATCACACAGCTCTAATTTATATATTAAACAGATGTTAAATAATAAAAAGCTCATATTTACAGAGTTGGACTCACGGTTGTAATGAAGCGGTAGATTGGCTGTCTCCTCTCGGTGTACTTCACTGTGATTGGACTCAGATCGTATCGGAACCAGATGGCGGGGATGATCCGTCCCGTGTGACTGTAGGCCACGTACTCCTGAGAAACAAAACCAGCACTGGATGAAGATCTGAAAACTGATTTACAGACTCGGGTCTGAGCTGATCGATATAAAGTTTTATATCCTGAGTCTGATGTGAAACACAGTAAATTAAGATCATTATTAGTTTAAGCTGGATTTACTCTGGTTATTCTCAGGCTAAGAGGAGTTTAGATCGTTCTCTCTGGAGCTCGACCTCGCTCTGCCTCCAGCCGTGTTATAAAACACACACCGCTTCAGTTTCACTGTAATTTAGTCAAAGATATATACACATACATACACACACACACACACACACATAACACCACCTACTGAGTATAACTCACTACAAATACATTTATATATTTATAGAGTTTGTTTATAAAGTTATTGAACAGTTAACTGAATAAAATGCTCACCTTATTGGCCACGGTGTACTGATAGGAAAACCTCTGCTTTCCTGATAAATCTTCATAGACTGTAGGAACAATCTTCAGAATATAATCATGAGACGCCAGAGCTGAGAGAGAGAGAGACAGAGAGAGAGAGACAGAGAGAAGAGAGAGAGAGAGAGAGAGAGAGAGAGAGAGAGAGAGAGAGAGAGAGAGTGTCAGGGTGATACACTTACATACATGCATACATACATAGGGACAAAAGTATTGGGACACCTGCTTATTTATTGTTTATCTGGTATTTTAACAGTGCTTTTGTTGGAGTAACTGTCTCTACCGTCCACGAAATGAGAATTACTGTGAGGATTTGGATATCACAACTCCTCCCCAACTCCCCCTCAACTCCTCCTCAACTCCTCCTCAACCTCTCCCCAACTCCTCCCCTCAACTCCTCCTCAACCTCTCCCCTCAACTCCTCCCCTCAACCTCTCCCCTCAACTCCTCCCCTCAACTCCTCCTCAACCTCTCCCCTCAACTCCTCCCCTCAACCTCTCCCCTCAACTCCTCCCCTCAACTCCTCCTCAACCTCTCCCCTCAACTCCTCCCCTCAACTCCTCCCCTCAACTCCTCCCCTCAACCTCTCCCCTCAACTCCTCCCCTCAACTCCTCCTCAACCTCTCCCCTCAACCTCTCCCCTCAACTCCTCCCCTCAACTCCTCCCCTCAACTCCTCCCCTCAACTCCTCCCCTCAACTCCTCCTCAACCTCTCCCCTCAACTCCTCCCCTCAACCTCTCCCCTCAACTCCTCCCCTCAACTCCTCCCCTCAACTCCTCCCCTCAACTCCTCCCCTCAACTCCTCCCCAACATCATCCAATTTATTATGCTAATTACATGAGCAGTGTGTAAAAGTGATCAGTGTTTCCTCACTACAGCTGTGGTGGAAGTTGGTCAGTTCGTAACTTGAGGTCGTATTTTTGACATTTAAAACTTCTCTTTTACGGCGTCTGTGCTTCACAAACTCGTGGGTAAAAGTTGCATCACAGTTTTTTTTATTATTTAAATAGTTGATTGATTTACAGTCTAAAATAAAATCCATCATCATATAACATTATCATAAAGAAAACATGGGATTATGTATTTTTTCTTATTAAGGTAATTAATCAGAATCTGATGTAAAACATGAGGACTGGCAACACTGGCTAACAGAACATCTGGATTAGGAAAAATGTATCTAAACATCTGTCAGATGCTGATATTTAGTTTTTTTAGTCTTATGGTGATACCAAAATGATTTAGATATTATATGGTTTATTCAGTGACTTAAAATGTGAATATATTTATTACCAAAACAATTATAGCCATAAAAAAATTATAGGACATCCCATAAAAAACCTTAAAAACAAAAACACACATGAGGGACAGACTCAGGACCCATCTCTCCAAAACGCCTAGATGTTTTCTGATGTTTGATGAACTTTATTATCGGCTGTAATAAGAGCTGCCTGTAGAAGATCTTCAGAAGATCTTCATCCTGATTCTGATCTAAACCTGCACCAATAATTATATCTGTATTAT